>NC_057811.1:450127833-450132488 GCF_018294505.1 Triticum aestivum
GAGAGAGAGGGAGGGAGGGAGCGGGGTGGGGACCTGGTCGTTAGTTAGGTTATCTCTTTGCCGTCCGCCCCCCTTTGCCGTCCGCTTTTCTGCTCTTTGTCGTCTGCTAGCAGACGGCAAAGAGGGGGGCCGTTAGGTTTTTTTCTAAGCAGCTCGTTAATGGGGCCCACCTCTCTCTTTGCCGTCCGCTAGCAGACGACAAAGAAATGGCTGATGGCATCAGCTAGTTCTTTGCCGTCCATTTTCTGTAAGCGGACGGCAAAGACCTTCTTTGCCATCAGCCAGCAGACGGCAAAGAAATGGCAGACGGCATATAAACTAATTCCAGTAGTGGCATATGGCCATTTCTGCATGCATGATCCATTGATATGTTGTTGTCCTCATTTAAACATGTACTATAAGTAATTATGGTTATTCCCACGTGCCACACATGCTTATGTTGGTCCAGAATAATCTGCAGGGAGAAACAGTCACGAGAAAAGTGACCGTGAGACTGAAATCTCGTTATGACGAGAATGATCAGTGAGGGTATGTTGGGACATACCAGGTGGTGACCCTGTTGGGTACTGCCAAGGAATTATATTGTGCTAGCCACTGCAGGAAAACTTAAACCTGCTGAGTTGACCATAGATCGAGTCTTGTTCCGGTAACCCCCATACTTGTTCCGTGCTACCATTTGTCCCTGCCACAGGCAGGGTATGGTTCAGTAAGTTGTTAACCCCTTTCCGTGCACACACTGTACAGAGAGGCCAAGGTGAAAGATACCAGAGGCCTCTGGTAGGCATGTCATCTGGTCAGGGGGCATGGGTGTATCCGGCTGGGCCGAGAGGGGGGCACCCTTGTAATCCGCGCGTTATGAAATAGTGATCACATGATATTCGAGACGATGGTCTCCCCGTCTTAGAGTTTTTCTTTAACGATGCTTTGGGTGATTCCTGGCATCCGGAGAGTTAATCTGGTGTGTGCTGGCCAGGTGTGTTTTCAACCCAAAGGCCATAACAGGAATTAGTCAACGTCTCGGTGTTGGCTAAAGAAATCCTATACACGTGGGTAAAGAGTGCACCTTCTACAGAGTTATATCTATTCGAATAGCCGTGTCCATGGTTAAGGACTACAGTCTGGGTTGGCCAAGTGTCGTTCTTAGTGTCAGTCTCTGGAGGAAATAATTAAATTGATCATGGTTCGTTTTGCACGATAATTATTGCCACTGCAGGTGCAATTACGAATATTATTGTTGACATGGATATTGTTGTGGACTAACCTTTTCCTCTTATGTGCAATCTTGAGTATCTCTTGGGATGGCTAGACTACCCGGGATACTCAAGTTTATTTTCGTTTGTGAGTATCACTTGGGATGGCTAGTCCACCTGGATACTCGTGTTAATATTATCTTATAAGCCCTTTATGAGGCGTCGCTCAGACACCCGACTGTGGCATGTATTTTCAAGACCTCTTGAGGCGTCGCTTTTAGACACCCGTTTGGCGTTTCTTTTCAAGACCTCTCAAGGCGTCGCTTTCAGACACCCGCTTGGCATTTTTCTTGGAATCCCTCGGGCGGTCCAACGCTCGATGTTCCACCTCATTTTCTTGATTTACTACTAACATGATTTATTTATCTATCTGCACCGTATGAATATTTGTCATGCCATGTTTTAATTCCCAGTCAGCACATGCATATAATTTAAGTTATCATGAGCATATGCATCCGGTATATCTGTTGTTCATCATGTTTGCGAGTACATTCAAACGTACTCACTGGCTTGTCCCTGGCTATTGTCTTGGCCAGATCATGATTCAGAGAGGAGCACTACAACGACACCTCGCAACTTAGGATTCGATGATAGCAGCCACATGAGATAGGAGTTATCCGGGTCAGCTGTTCCCGTGGGAAGGGAGTCCCATCAACATTGGAGATCCACGAGTCGCTTCCGTCATCCACCACTAGAGATCCTTGCTATATTATTTGGACCTTTATGGTCTTGTACTCAATATGTTGTAATTGCTTGGAATGCTGTATCAAGGAAGTGTCCACCAGCAAACAGTAATCCTGGGGCTGGTGATGTCACAAGGGTCATTTGCTGGGATTTATGTCCTGGAAATCCGGCCCCTACACCAAGGGCCTGTGTGAGCTCGTCGTTCTCTCTGTCGGGAACGAACGTCCCTTCCTGCGCTGCAGCGATATACTCCTGAAGCCTCATGACGGGTATTCTCAATTGCTCGTTCATCCAAACGCACTGCCCTATTTCAGGGTCCAACGATCCCCCAACCCCGAAGAACCAAGTCCTTGAATGATCTGGCTAGTGCAATGTCTCTGGTTCAACCCCTTTATCAAGCTGGTCATTCTTAGCCTTGCACAACGGCCGGGCTGTGAGGTAGCCACCTGACCCCGTGCGATGGTGATGCTCCCTCTTCGCAACATTTTTCTTGTTTGTCGCTGACATCTTCTTACTCTTGTCCGATGTCTTGTGGGCCACAAATGCGTCCCAGTGATCTCTGATCTTCTCAAACCAGCCGGTGAATTCTGGAGTCTTTACTTTGTCGACAAACGTTGATTTAAGCTCATTCTTCCACCTCCTGAATAGATCTGCCATCTTCTTAAGAGCATGAGCCTTGACCAATGGCTCTATAATAGCTAGCTTCTCCGGATCCTCCTTTGGTGGTAGGGTGAAATTTGCCTTCAGCGCGGCCCAAAGATCATCTTTCTGCCTATCGTTGACATAAGACGCCTCAGGGTCTTCCTTCTTAGGCTTATACCATTGGTGGATGCTGATCGGGGTCATGTCCCTAACAAGAACCCCGCACTGAGCAAAAAATGCTTCCTTGGTCTGGATGGGTGCAATCGGTTGGCCATCGTGCATGATTTCTGTGATCTTGAACCTTTCATCCGAGCGCAACTTTTTCTTCGGGCCTCGTCTCGTTACCGAAGTTTGGGTCGATCCGGAGGGCTAGAAAAGAAGAAACAAGAGATTTAATATGTGTACATATACCAAAGCAATTAATGCATCAATTAGCTATAGTCAGCACATGATTAATTAATATATATACCTGGCCGGACTCCGTTCGGTCACCGGAGCCGTTATCACGGTGTCCTTCTTCCACCGGCATTCGGTCACCGGAGCCATCATAATCATGTCCTTCCTCCTCCATTGTTCGATCACCGTAGCCTGCTTCTTCACCCTGTCCTTCCAGACCATCGGTGTCATTGAGATACGACATGACATCAGCTCCGGCTGCGATTATGTCCCCCAACACCTGTTCTGCTTGCTCGTCTCGGCCGTGCTCCATAGTTTCTGCAAATATTACAACATGGCAATTATTATACAAACATGACAGATGGATATATTAGTGGCAAATGTAGACCTAGCTTGCTAATCACAACAAGGAATCATATTAGTGGCCTCAACTCTTCTCTAGGGTTTGGGGTGGCCTCGACAATGCTTCAAGGGTTCGGGGTGGCCTCGACAACACTCTTTTAACTTGGTAAATTTGGGTGGCCTCGGCAGCGCTCCTAGGGTTTGGGCCGGACCGTCTCTCACATTTGTCTAGCGTCAAAGGATTCAACAAAACCATGTCTTCATCATTAGGCGAAAGTAACAGGCGCATGACGGTACGAAGCTCTCCAAAGTTATTATGGAACAGAGTCCCAGATAGGATAATTCGCTTTTTTGGTACAAAGTTCAGCGAGAGCCTTCCGAATATCGCTATTTGGAAGGCCTTTGCTGAAATTCGTACGAAAAGACGAATTATCCTATCCGGGACTCCCTTCCAAAATAACTATGGAGAACTTCATACCATCATGCCCCGGTTACTTCCGGCTAATGATGAAGCCATGGATTTCTTCATTACTTTGACACTAGGCAACCTCTCGACCCCTCGGCGATCCTCGACCCACGACCCTCGACCGCTCGGTGATCCACGAACCTCTACCCTAGTTCTCGACCCTCGACCCCTCATGTCACGTTTGTCTAGTGTCAAAGGATTCAACAAAACCATGTCTTCATCATTAGGCGAAAGTAACAGGCGCATGATGGTACCAAGCTCTTCAAAGTTGTTCTCGAACGGAGTCCCAGATAGGATAATTCCCTTTTTGGTACAAAGTTCAGCAAGAGCCTTCCGAATATCGCTATTTGTAAGGCCTTTGCTGAAATTCGTACCAAAAGGTGGATTATCCTATCCGGGACTCCGTTCCAGAACAACTTTGCAGAACTTCGTACCAACATGCCCCGGTTACTTCCGGCAAATGATGAAGGCATGAATTTCTTCAATACTTTGACACTAGGCAACCTCTCGACCCCTCGGCGATCCTCGACCCTCGACCCCTCAACGAACCTTGACCCTCGAACCCTCGGCCCCTCGACGACCCTCGAACCCTCGACCATCGACCCCTCCACCCTTGAATCCTCGGCGACCCTCGACCCTCTACCCTAGCTAGTTCCCGAACCTCGCCCCTCAAACCCTCGGCGACCCCTCCCCCCCCCCTCATGTCGAAGTTATCGGGGAGGGGGTATATCGACCCCCCTCATGTCAAAGTTATTGGGGAGGGGGTATATCGATAACGACATACCCGATAAAAAATAAGAATAGGAAGAAGAAGCAAAAAACAAGAAAAAAAAGAGGAGAAGAAGAAAAGAATAGAGGAGAAGAAGAAAAAAAAT
>NC_057811.1:450132878-450148531 GCF_018294505.1 Triticum aestivum
TCCTCTTCTTATTTATTTCTCCTCTTCTTCCTCTCCTCTTCTTCTCCTTTTTCTTTTCCTTCTTCCTAAACTAAACATAAACTAAAATAATCCTAAAACTAAACGAAACTTCTCCTCCTCCCTTTTTTTCTTCTTCTTCTTTTTTTCATCCTATAACTTTATGAACAAAATTACAACAGAAAAAAAAACCATAAAAATTCTATGAACAAAATTACAACAGAAAAAAAATCATAAAATTCTATGAAAAAATGACATATTCTTTGCATATGAACATACAAACATTTGCATATTCTACAATAATATCACCAAAAAAATCTATGAATAGAAACAAAATCTACTACTACAATACATACATACATCATCATCATCATCTACTACAATACATCACTACAAAAAAATACAATTCCGTGATGATACGTGTTTGTCATAGTAGGTCGCATTTTTTGTCATGCATGTACATCCATGACAATTTTATGACAGAATCATGATAGTCATACCTGTGCTGTCTTAGAAGTGTTCCATGACATTACCAAAATTATCATCACGGAAGTGTCCACTTCCATGACGATAAATCGCGCGTCACAGAAGTGCTTTCGTCAAGGGTGACCGACACGTGGCATCCACCGTAACGGAACGCCGTTAAGCTATCAGGTACGGTTTTGGATCCGATAACCCGTTAACAGCCCCGACCAATGGGGATTTTCCACGTGTAAAATCATCATTAGCTGGAGGAAACACGTGTCAGCTCACCGTTGGGACATATGTCATCCACTCATTGGACACAAAGTGCCTATGATACGTCGACACGTGGCACGGCCCAACAGAGGCCCATCCCTGTGAAAAGGCCGACCCGTTTGACTTGGTCAAAAGGTGGTGGCTGGCCCACGGCAAGCCTGTTAACGACCTATTCGCATATAGCCCATTTATAGCCCGCTAACCCAGGGCCCGTTTACGGCCTAACCGAATTAGGCCCAGTAGCGTCATCTGGGCCGTCCAATATAATTCCAGTCCATTTTGACTTCCGGCCCATGTAGGGACCATGACGTCTTTCGGCCCATATGAGGCCCTTATTACTCTTGGCCCATTAACGGCCCGTGGTAAAACTGGCCCGTAATGAACAGTGTACCACTTTATACCCATTAACGGCCCGTGGTGAAACTGGCCCGTAATGAACAGTGTATCACTTTATACCCATTAAACGGCCCGTTATTCAGTTGGGCCGTTTCCAGCCCATGTTATCTTTCGGCCTTCTCGGGGCCCATTTATTCTTGGGCTCATTTCCACAATCGTTTACTTACGGCCCGTTACTATCATTTCTGCTTGTGGGCCAAATTTAGCCTGTGGTTACAGTCGGCCCGTTTGTGGCTCGTTAATACGTTGGGTCGTTTTGATAGCGTCATCAAAATACGGCCGATTAACGACGGCCCGTTATGGTCAGCCCATGAATGGACGATTTCAACTCTAGCCCATTTACGGCCATAATGTGGTCTGTTATTGGCCCATGTTTGGCCAACCGATCATAAGCCCGTAGAAGGCCCATTGATGATACGGCCCATAGAAGGCCCATTGTGTCTACGGCCCGTATAAGGCCCATTGTTTCTACGCCATGTAGAAGGCCCATTGTTTCTACGCCACGTAGAAGGCCCATTGTTTCTACGGCCCGTAGGAGGCCCATGTAAACTACAGCCGGTGGGCATCAAAGTTGGCCACCAGTGCAAATATAGGGAACACCCTACACTATACAAAAATGGCTTGCTGTTTTCTTCAGCCGGTGGCTGCACGTTAAGAACAAATTTTGTATCGCAACAAAACAAATTACAACTATAAAACAAAAGGAAGGTTGGCATAAAAGTTAACAGTCTAGCAGATAAATGCACCACCAGAAGTTCAGAAGCTCAGTTCATTTGACCTGACTATTACGTTTTCATGCTGTATTGTCCGATGGAGCACCATAACCTTCGCCTTCAGTTCTCCTAGGCTCCTGAACAACATAGCAAATGTCTGATAGTCTGGTTTCAAAACCATGCATATCTTGACAACATCGAACAATGTCTCTCCTTGTTTCACAAAGGGTCTCTGTTAGGGAATGGACTTGTGTCTGGAGCGCAGATACAACATTGTTTTGAGCTTGCATATCTTGATCATGAGGCAGTTTGGACGAGATTGCCTTAACAACCAACCCAGTATTACATAGGAACGTGCTTTTGGCACTGTTAGTGGACAGGTACTGACCCACTACAGCAAGAGCTGACATTGCGGTTATAGTTGCCTCGCCACCTTCAGAAGGTGGCGGTTCCACCATTTTTTCCATACCTCGCTGAAAAGTTGTGGTTTTACATTAGTAGTACCAAAATAGAAGATATTAAGGAGGCAGCAAAACCAAAAAAAATAGCTTTGGTCTATATACAGAACTTATTCTGGTGAACCCATGTAAAATAATAGTTGTATTTTATTGCAAAGTACATAATAAAACAAGGTTCCAAACATATGACCATGTACCATCGCTAATGTATTGTCTATTTCTTCACATTGTATTGAGGGCTAAGGATAAAGAGACGAAGTTTATAATACGGTAAGCATAGTATGACATCATTCATATCACAAAACAACTGAGAACAGACAAACAGGCAATTGTAACGTTGTGTGGGCAAGTCCAGCACGGAACTAGATTACAGGTCAAGATCAAAGGAACATCACTCCTCTCTTTTAAACCTTGTAAGGTGCAATGATACGCTAAGACAATTGTGTATAAAATTGAAAAGAGTAATAGACATTGGCTGCAAACCATGCAGTTCAAGGCACAAGTCAGAGTAAGTAGTAGTTAAAAGGCATGATGATTAAGGACTTACAACAGCGGCTTTGACTGGTGTAGTCATGCCCTTCTTCTTGCTGGTGTGACAGTCCTTGAAGATTTCCACAACATTTGGTTCCGGTACTTTTTGGTCCTTGCGGGCTTTCCTCTGCATTTGGAATAAGTCAATATAGATCTGATAATATGGTATAGCGAAAAGAGTGAAACAATAGCTAATTACAAGAGCCTCGCAGTGTGCAATATAGCTACAAGATCCTGTCGTCTGTTGGAATTTCACTTTCGTACGGTTGGCCTTGTTCTTTGAACAGTTCACCTACAAGAAGATAGATTTGTGTGGCACATGCGTAAATAGGACTTCAACATGTGATGTGATCACATATATATAATGTACCTGATACTTCGGATCAGACCAGTGTTTAACGAGTCCTCTCCAGTCTTCATCAGATATATTTTCCACTGGAGATGTTTGGGCAAGTTCACTATTAGCCTTGCCTTCAAAGTGAGTTTTCCTCAAGTTATACCGATACTGTCGCAGAGCAGACTTGAAAACATGGGTGCAAGCTTCTCTGGTTGCATCATCTTGGCTATCCAACTTGAACCTCATCTGTTGAAAATTATGGGAGTCTCATTATCAGCAACCTAGAAACTATTGGACGGAGCAAGACGATATTACTAGTTTCCATACATAACCATACTTACAGATAAATGGTCGAGGAAGGTGTTGAATTGGGTTTCGTCTTTGTCATTCCTGTACTGAATCCATGTTGGGAGGATACGTACATGACACCTAACAGCAACCGCTGCCTCTGATACTAACTTGGCTGACTCTGTAGCATCACGTGGCCTTTTTAAACCTGCCTCAAAACGGATCTCCATTCTTCCTCCTCTAGATTTAGTTAACCTATCGAGCATTATCCCTGATGTTTGTTTCCTCTTGCGCCTAGGTGCTAGTCCAAGAACAAACATAGGAAGTGTTAGTGTACATCAAACTGTGAGACTACATATAAAGAAGCATGCAACTGTAACTTGACTCCAGCAACTACCTTCTTGCTGTTGAAGCTCACAAAGTTCATCTGATCTTGCCAACTCATCTTGTGTCAAGAGTGCTTGGGAAGTAGTGTCAGGTGGCAAGCGAGCTTGGGAACGTGCTACTAGCTGAGTTGACGAACGAGTAAATCGTGCAGCTGGTGGTACTATGGAAGGTGTTGCAACAACTAGGGTTGTCTCTGCTTGTTTGGTGGCAGCTATTTGTTTTTGTTTGGCTTGTTCTGCAGCTCGTGTAGCATGGGATACCCTGTCGGTACAATTTTCCGCTGGACTTTGACCTTCTATTGCACCATCAGTACCAGCAGAATCTACAGGATTGTTCCGCTTCCCTTTCCCTGTCGTTCTGTCTTGCTTCCTCTTTCACTGTGCCATGTTAAGTCAAGACGACAAGAAAAACGAATAATAATTTAGTTCTTCAGAACAAATGTACTTTGATGTAAGAACATGGTGTGATAGACAGATAGTGTATGTTCTAGAAACAGGAACACGTGTCTTAGTCACAAGTATAATGTGCAAAGTAAGCAGATGCAATTGAACAAAATTAGAAGCAATACAAGCTAGACATCATACATAACATGCAACCACATATAAGAGTGCCAAGTTAGAGGGAGAGCACCTGTGATGGTGCACTAGGGAGACGTGCTCGTCACCAACACAGCTACGTTGAGTGTCTATGCATGTGTTGTCTTGGAAATCATCTTGGGGGGATCGAGGAGTAGAATATGTAGAGGCCCTCCATTTGGAAGGAGCACCTTCATCCGCTGCCTTGCTAACTTCCTTCCGCTTTATTGATTTTGAATTGTCAAGTAAAACCGACAAGAAAAAGCAATAAAATTCACTCTTCAAAACTCATTCGTGCATGATACTAACAATCACTACTTTGATGTAAGGCAAACACATGATTCCAGGATGGAATAATACGAAAAACAGGACGACATGGCATATTCACAATTGTTTGTGTAAACTAAGCAGAAACCATTTCACCAAATAAGAAGCAATGCAAGCTAGACACCACGTGAAAGATGCAACCAATATGACTCTGCCAAGTTAAAAGTGTCCCATCATAAATGGCATTTCAACAAATTAGAAGCAGCGCATGCTATAAATCATATCAAAGATGCAACTAATATCACACTGCATATACTGAAGGTGTCTCGTCATATTGATTTATGCGGGATACAAAAAAACAATAGTTTTATGTGAGGACATGCTTAATAGACAGATGTACTATGTACTAAATACAGGAAGGCATGTCACATTAACAAGTATAATGTATAAGCTAAGCAGAATAGCACATGCAGTTTAACCAGATTGGAAGAATTACAATCTAGACACCATATGCAACATGCAACCACATATCACGCTGCCAAGTTAGAGCAAGCACCTGTGATGCTAGTGTAGGGGAAATGCGGTAATCAACTACAAAGCTACGTTCACTATCTTCATCTAGCCTTGCTGTTTCTTGAGAATCATGTCGGGAGGCTGACGCTGCATTCTTTAAATGAGGAGTATTCCGCTTGCCTGACTGCCTCATCATAAGTGATTGATGAGGGATACACAAGAACATTAGTTTGATGTAAGAACATGGTTAATACACATATGTACTAGTATGTACCAAAAACAGAAAGGCATGTCATATTCAAAGGTATAATGTGTAAGCTAAGCAGATGCAATTTAACCAAATTGGAAGCAATACAAGCTAGACATCCGGCTGGAGTGGTAAGCATGATCATCTAGGACCTGAGAGCCTAGTGGGAGGTGGGCTGCTTCGCCACCATCGCGGCTTTTTAGTTGGCTTCCAGGTGATGCCTCTCTTTGCTGGGCTTGTCACTGGCTCGACCAGTGCCCTGACTAGCTATTTGTCTTCTGGTGCTCACGGGATGGTGGTTCATGTAAAAAATATCTTTCCTTATCTTAATAAAGACCGACTTCGGCCTTTCGAATACAAGCTAGACACCATATGGAACATGCAACCACATATGACACCGTGAAGTTAAAGCAAGCACCTGGGATGGTGGTTCAGGGCGAGCGAGATCATCAACTCCAGAGCTACGTTCCCCGTCTCCATCTGCTGACACTACACCCTTTATAGTCTTGAAACGTGTCTGGCTTAGCCGCGTACCACGCAGGAGCGACTTCTCTCTTATCTTTTCTGCTTCTGTCAAGGCAGGGTCTGAACTACCCTTGCATAAAAACACAATAGTGAGAGTATGGGTGAAGTGTGTGCAGAACTAGTGCACTGTAAAAGTTGCAGATAGCAGGTGGCTGAAAAATAAATGACAGGAGACATATGATAGCTCTACAACATTGCATGGCAAAAAAATTAGATTCTACTCCGTATGATTTTCTAATATATGAGCACAGGAAATGCAGGTACTCCTCCAGATAACCACCACATGTTGTCCTATCAAGATAACAGTCGACTGGAAATAAATAGGTCAGTCAATTTTTCTATGAACCATCCGATCTATAAGAAATGGGCAGATGGCCTTCGTCTACCTCTCGCCAGTCACTATTGACGATCTTTCTCGAACCGCCAGCGACCACCGGCACAGACTCCTGCCTCCGCCGCCCCGCCCTCCCCTCGACCTCACACCACCGCCGTGCTTGGCAGCGCCCCCAGGCCATCCCTTTAATCCCGGCTGACCTCCAGATCGGGCGCCAGCAGCTCTAGGCCCCACACGCCCCTAAGATAAACACCGAGGCGCTGCTTCCCTGGCGTAATAGGCGGACTAGCGCCTGTTACGCCGGGGAATGATTCCGTTAATTGGGAACCAACTGACCAGGAATTGAAATCCAGGGGGCGACGGACCTCTAGCTAAGGTGAAATAGTATATGAGGAGAAACCTTGTGCATCGCGAGTTACTAGGAACATCTAGTATCAAGAAGAAGCGGTCAACTAGTGTCTTCTGTGGGATGAATACTGTGCAAGCAGACACGTAAGATTTGCACGAATAAGGGAAGAGGAGTACCATTTTCGGTTGCCGGCATGGTCCGCTCCACATGTCGCGGCGATCTTCTTCTTTTTGCCAGGGGAACCGATGTCTCGGAGGAGGGTGCAGGCTTGGACGAACCCATGGCCAAATTATTGACTGTGTTGCCGTGGCCGTATGTCGGCGGAGGGGAAGCAGATCCAAGGCGGCGAAGGATGGCGTAGCAGGAACAGCTTCGGTGCGGTGGAGGGTGGCGAAGTTGGAGCGGTAGCCGTGAGGCGCAGGACGGCGTGGTTGAACTGGCTCGGCGAAGGACGGCGTAGCAGGAACAGCTCCGGTGCGGTGGAGGGTGGCGAAGTTGGAGCGGCAGCGGTGAGGCGCAGGACGGCGTGGTTGAACTGGCTCGGGTACGGACGGCTTGACCTCGGCTTCAACTACTAGCCATGGAGAGCGTTGCGGTTGAGGTTGCGGTGGACGACGACGTTGGGATATCGGCTCCGGCGTGATGGAGGAGGGGGGCGGTTGATGGGTGGAATGGGGTGGTGGACGGAGGACACCAGGGTTTCGCGGTTGGTGGAGCGGCAGTTTTTGCGCCCACGGAGTACGAATGGGGAATCGGACGGGTGGGCGGTGGGGAGGGGGGAGAACCATGTTTCGGTCTGGGAGGCGCTTGTTTTTGGCTTTTTTGAACAGAAGATGGGACACGCTTGTTTGAAATTTGGGGAAAGTACAAACTTTGCCCCCCTCTTAAATTTCGGACCTACTATGGGTCGGGGGTAGGATGGTAATCCCAGGTGTCCCAAATAGTGGGCGGGAGCGATTTCGGCCGCGCGCATGTATGCTTAGGCGGCCATTGTGTATGAATGTTTTTCAGAGGCGATTGCGTGGCGTCTAGATGAAGCTACAAACCTACCCCGGTTTAGACCTTTGGATGTCGGGCCGATAGGTTTCACGGGTCGGAGTTATTGGAAAAGTAATTTCCTTGTACTACCAACATTGGTCTCACGCGGTTTCGGGCGAGTAGAGGCTCTTTTGGCGCTTCGTTCGAAATTTTGAAACACAAGCATTCACGTTTAGAGTACTCTTGAACTTTGAGGATTGACCTAAATAGACAACGTTAAATTTGACCTTGTATATTTGAAAACCTCATTGAATTATCTGCTTCTTTTTGAAATTTTGACACTTGAAAATCCTATAACTACGATTATTTTGGAATGGAGGAGCTAAATTAGAATCTATTTTGTACACGACTACATATGCTATTATGTACAAAATCAGAGCAAAGATTGGTGCCCCCATATCAAATTCAAATAATTGAATGGACTTCATGTTGAATTCGAATTTTTTAAACCACCTTAAGTTGAATTCAAATGTATGCTAGTTCATAGGTAGTTATTTATAATGTTCATTGTGTAACTTTCGTATGTATATTGTGCTTTACACACACAACATGAACTATACTCACGTTTATATTCGGTTGCTAAAGCGATGCATTGTCTGGAGTTCAAAATACTAACTATGTGGATCAATTGTGTCGAATAATAACATAGACAAACTCAAATTCGATAGAATCTAGATGTCTGATGGATCAATGACCGTTCCTTACGCGAATTGCAAATATCATGATCCCATCCTAATATTTGGATACAATTTATATCTTTAATCAATGTGTACAGGAGTCTTGTATGTGCAATTTCACTCTCCATCAGTGGTCTCTCACACATGCTCACACACTCTCTCCCGAGGTGTCTTTCTCGCACACATGCTCTCGATATAACCCTCCCTCCCTCTCGTAACCATTTACGACAGTTTTCACTAACCTTTATCACAAGCACTCTTCCTCTCGCAAGCATACACACGCACAATCCCCATCGAACCTTTCTATATACATAGACCTGCCTACGTGTCTCCTGTACGCACATTATCTTTAGGCATGTCTCTCACGCATTGTCTCACACCTCTCTTCCTAATCGATGAGTATGATTCTAGCAGAGCATTCTGTAGGATGCCCCTTAAAGTTAGGTTGGATGAATAGTAATATCAGAGATAAAGGGGTTACCTTAGTCCGAGAACCCAGGGTTACAAATCCTAGCCGGCTTTGTCAGTGGACATAGAGTCCTTCACAATTATGCTATCTTTGTCTTGTACGACTAGTCATCCATGGGTCTCCCTAAATGCGTCACGGGCCGACCAATGTGGCGCGGGATGGAACCGAACGAACGGCCTCACCTCGACCCACCGGACCTCACGCGGTGACACACCCTCTGCCCCCATGTCTCGTTATCTTCTCACACCCACACATACCAACACACACACCACACAGACAAAATATATTCTCCTGGTGCCTCTATCCACTCCCCCTTGCATATACACACTCAAGGGAATCTCTCGCCGTGACGTCATATTCGTCTCTCTCTCTAGACCACTCTCATTTCTCGTGCTATCTCTCCCACGCCCCCCCTGTCGGCCCCTCTATCCGTGCCTCTCTCGAATACGTAATACACACACATACCTCTCTAGGCTCTGCCAAATGCATCAACTACACATTCACACATGTTACATCACGTACCCCATTGATCTAAAAAGCCCTCTCTTCACGTTTATTTCGCATACAACATTCCTTTTGAATAAAGTGTGGCCAAAAAAATATTTTAGAATTTCTACATATATACAACATTATAAAGTTATATGGAGGAGTATGAACGCTTGCATTGCATGGTGCCCACAATGATATTTATTCCGCACTGTGAATTTGTATATTTTTATACTATATATAAAGGTAGTCATAATAAAGAGAAACGAAGAGCATCTCTCTCTCCATCGCATACCCCCTCTATGCCCCTTTGAGGTACGCACACAAACTATCTCCAAGTCCTCTAAAAGTAAGCCCCCAGCACATTCACGCATGTTTCATCTTTCTCTCGCGATATATACAGTGACGATCATTGTATTTGAAGCGAAAGCACGATACGTACATTGGACTTCAGAATCCACTCATTACGGTCACCATTTACATTTTGTGGTTATTATACAGTCACGGGCTCACCGTACAACTCTGTATTTGCTCAAGACACGACTAGTTGACCAGTTAAACGCTCCACGTGGCACCTCTAGTGTTGCATCACATTATCTCACTACCATCGGGCCCACCTGTTGTCTTGTATCTACTCTACATCTACACTCTTATAAAATACTAGCAAGATGCCCATGCGTTGCACGGAACATCAAGATGCATTTGTATGAGTAGTTTATCTTGTGGGAGAAAAGGATGAACAAGGGAATGCCTTATTTGCAAGTGTGGAGAGGGGTGTGGGTATCTTTTTGCAAAATTGCCATAGTTTCCTTCCTATCCGTCAGATATAGATCGGACGGCCTATATTGCAGGATGGCAGGCACACGATCATCACCGACTATGTTTTTTATAAGAGTAGGGATAAAATACACTCTTATAAAAAACAAAGTTGGTGATGATGGTGTGCCTGCCATCCTGCAATATAGGCCGTCCTATTTATATCTGACGGATAGGAAAGAAACTATGACAATTTTGCCTAAGATGTACCCACACACCTCTCCACATTTGCAAATAAGGCCTTCCCTAGTTCATCCTTTTCTCTCACAAGATAAACTAGTCATACAAATGCATCTTGATGTTACGTGCAACGCACAGGCATCTTGCTAGTAAGAATGAAAACAAGCGACAAAAAAATATTGGACGGTGGTTCGAAGTCATGACCGTGGGCACAGCGAACAAGGTGTTCTTGTATTGGTATGTTGAGCCGTCTGTTTTAACACACAGGAGCTGGTGTGGTGATTATACACACACGCACGCATGCACACGAACTGCATGCACGCAACACTCACACGAACACATGCACCCACGCACGCACGCAACACTCACATGTACACACGCAGCCACGCACGCACACAACACTCACACGCACACACGCACGCATGCATGCACACACCAGTACACCACACGACCAACACACACTCTCACGCTCAAGTGCTCAACCTACACGAGCATGCGCACACATCAGGCCCTAACCGACACATACACAACCAGGTCATTCCCGCGCACGGGGTGGAGTCTTGTCGCGCCTGCGTAAATTTGTGTTTATCTGACCTTTTCCCTATACGAACTGACAGGTGGGACCCACAAGGGACGTGGTCAATTTAACTAGTCAACATGGTGCCACGCAGACTATTTGGCCGGTCAACAGAGTGCAATCCGATGCTGAACCGTGAGCAAGTGACCGTATAATCACCGCAAAACGTATATAGTGACCGTAATCAGCTTATTCTGAAGTTCGGTGAACGTATTACGCTTTTCTCTCGGTAGGCCCTCCAAAACTACATCTCTACACGTTCTCGCATGTTACATCTAACAACTATGCAATACAACACTACTACTACACTCTAACACAATAAATCATATGTGTTTTTAGTTTTACTAGATATCATATTGTTACTTAATTATTCAGTTTGCATACATTAAAATTGCCTTTGAAATGTATGGCCAGTATCATATACCGCGTGGGAAAAATCCCGCCCTTTCCTGTTTAATCAGGTTTGTATCGATGGATCATGCGAAACAGCAAAACTATAGTACTATATACAGTACAAGTGACAGTTCATTGGGCCGTCATGTCGTGTACTCCTTCGTCGTAAGAGTGGAGCGCTCGCTTTCATAAATCTTCTAGTCCCTTTCGCCGACATGTGGGGCATCAAGCTACCGGGTCCACGTGCCATACCGGAATACAGTGCAGAGCAGCCGTGGTGAAGCACCTAGTCATGGCGCCGGCGTAGTAATAAGCAATGAGGCGTCAAATCACAAAGCTACACCTTTCCCGCAGTTAAGTTGGAGGGACGAAGTAATAATGCTAAAAAAAAGAATTTGGAGGGACGAAGCAACCATCATTTCACTCGTTGCTGAATCCGCTTCTCCCTCATCTTCTTCAAGTTAACCACGTGTTGCTTCTGCCGTTGTTCTGCCTCATGTGGGAAGCGGATCGGCTTGGTAAAGCACGAACACGTGGGACCGCATGTTAGCAAACCGCCAGGACAACGTCCTCTAAAAATAAGAAACCTCCCCCGCCATCCGCGCGGCAAAATCACCTCCTTTTTACTAATCTTGATTCTATAATTTTTTAGATCAATATAATTGAGATTTGTATAGATAGCACACAGGAGCAAAACCAAGTGGTACGGTTAAGGGCATCCACAATGTGTAGCCAAATGTGAAAATAGCTTTTGGCATCGTGGGAACCATTGTGGACAGTGTTGCCAAAGCCAAAAGGATGGAACCGAAGCTCCCTGATTGATTGATTGATTGAAGGAATAGAAAAATGCAACGTCTCTCCTCTTTCTCCCGTGGTTGGACGCATGTACAATATAGAGGACAGAGTCTACTCCCCTGTCCCTTCTATCACAAATCACAAAGTAGTGAGGCGTCAAATCACAAAGCACGGACGAAGCAACCATCATTTCACTCTTCGCTGACTCCGCTTCTCCATCGTCTTCTTCGAGAAACCATCTCACCGCACTAAGCTGGACGGACGGCGCTATTGTGTACGAGTAGTACTAGTACATTTACGCGTCCTTTGGTTCAAGAGACTTCCTGGATGCAAATAAGGCGGTTGTCTCGGCTTGCAGGCGGCACTTGCGAACGACTTACCGTGGTCTCCCTCAATGGTGTTCTCCGTCGAACGCACTTCGCCAAACCACAACGTTCGAGATATCGTCGACGTCACCGCAATGGGGAAGGAAGTCAAATATAGTTACTACCTCCATTTTTTTGTACACAAGGCGAGTATATCAAAATTACAATTTGCAAAAGGCCACTAACACTAATCGAGGCAAAATTGACGGGGTTTGCCTCGTACTAGCAACCAAGGACATTAATATCCCCTGCATGCATGCGGAAGTGAGAAGGTTGGTTTGCATGGCGCTGCATTAATCAAGCGATGAGGAGTGAGATGGTTAGCTCTTTGGGCTTTGGAGAAAAAATACGCATTAATTGACACGTGAAACGAGGATTTGTATCGATTAATCTCGCGAAGGAAAACCCCGCCTTTCTTTTTTAACACTAGTACTCCTAGTACGTAGTACTACGTACTTATCCTGTTTGGGTCTAGGCCTTGCATTGCCATACTTCGCCACACATTTTTGCCAAGCTTGCCTAAAGTTTTCAAAATGAAAAGGAGGTACACTTCCGCACGGCTGTCGCGGTCGCACCGCACCCTCACACGGTCGCTCCTGCACGCCGCGGTCGCACCGCACCCTCACATGCACAGTCGCTCCTGCACGCCGCAAACCCAACCAAGGGAACGCACCCTCACTGACACGTGCTGTCGCATGTGAACAAACCAAACTCAGCCATCCTACCGCTGACACATAATTTTCGTTCATAGAGTATGTTTATCCAACCGCATGTTGGGGAGTATCCGTACGGCCCGTGCGGTGGTCTGTTGGGGAAGAAGAAGAGGTGAGGAAGAAGGGTTAGGAGACGTAGGATATTCATCCAACCGCCTGAAATGGTAGACTGACCCAAGTCACGCGACTTGCATAACAATATACAGTATGTTTTTACACATCAAAAGATCCATAAAAACAACAACATAAAGAAAAACTATCACTGCTCGCGGAACGAGACGGCCTCGTCGTCTTTGGCTGCCGGCATGAACCAGCCATAGCTGCCGACGTGTGTCTCCGCACCGTGGTTGTCCTCGGCCTCCAGCTACTCGTTCACGCGGAGCGTGCGGGTGCTCTGCACGGACGAGAGCGCCGTCCGGTTCAAGTCGAGGACGTCTGGTTCCGCCTGCAGGAGGGCCTCGATGGCAGCGGCATCCGCACGCTCCGCATCGAGTCGAGCCTCCACCGCCCGGTTCAAGTCCAGGACGTCCGGTTCCGCCTGCAGGAGGGCCTCGATGAGAGCGGCATCCGCGCGCTCCGCGTCGAGTTGAGCCTCTGCCGCCCGGTTCAAGTCTAGGACGTTCGGTCCCGCCTGCAGGAGGGCCTCGATGGCAGCGGCATCCGCGCGCTCTGCCTCAAGTTGAGCCTCCGCCGCGCGGTTCACATCCACGACATCCGTTTCCGCCTGCAGGAGAGCCTCGATGGCAGCGGCATGCGCGCGCTCCGCGTCGAGTTGAGCCTCTGCCTCCTGGTCCTCCTTTAGTATCGTCAGGTTGAACCGCTGGTCCGCCTGCACCATGGGGGACTCGGACGCCGGCACGAAGTCGACGTCCATCGTCTCATACCCATCGGGGGCCTTCTGCGCCGCGACCTCCGCCATGAACATTGGAGCGGCTTCCTCCTCCTCGTAGCTTGGCTCCAGAGAACTCGGGGATTGGCCCGCTGCAAAGTGAGCTTGGGAACGGAGGTCTCTGGCGCCGACCGCCGCCGCGATTTCTGCGCGGCGCTCCGGCGTCAGCTTCTTGTAGTACGTGATCTTGCGGCGCACCATGGCTTTCCGGCGAACTAGGGGACGCTTGATGCGGGCTATGGGATCGAAAGGTGGGGAAAGGGGCTGGAGATCAGGTGTGGTTTTAGGGCAGTGGCTGGCGTAGGCCGAGCAGCGAAGGTTCTGGTGTGAATAGTGGTTCCGGTGATGACCGGTCAATCGGTTTTGACTGTACATCGCTCTTGTCGCCTTCGCGTTGCAGCCCGGTATGCTGGACCCTCCACGTCGCTCACCGAATGGAACGTGCTTCATCTTGCGTTTTCTCTCGCTTGTGGGACCGCAGTTGAGAGCAAACCGACATCGTTCCCCCTCCCCTGCCCGCGTCATTTTATGCGGAGTAAATAAAAATAGAGGGAGTATACTACGGATGAGGATCCCCTGACGTGGCCGAACCCATTGAGTAACTGACATGCGGGGCCTAGCAAGCATGGGGTTCGCCAGTAAGTGACCGAAAGGGAGGGTAAGGCAGGGATACGTATGTGAAAGGAGCTTCCAATGATATAATTTTCACATTATACATCTCATGTACTATTAATCTTGTCAATAGTCAAATGCGGTTTTGAAAAACGCATTAGAGCATGGTTAATAATATAGCTAGTCGATGGCTATAAGGAACTGCCATGTCATCTATAGCCATCATCTATTATATGCACTCATACAGTAGTGTGGGCTATAAGGTTGGCTATTTCCCGCAAAAAAATTATAAGGTTGGCTATTGTATTTGTACTTTTTTTCATCTCCTCTCCATCTCTTTCTTCATATTTATTGTACGTATTTAACTAGGAATGCGTATATAGCTAGGCTCTTGCATGAGAGCTCACTCCCCTTACTTTTTCACATCTCTCTCCTCCACATAGGCCCTATATAAATGGAAGGAGGGAGTACAACTATGAGCACTGCATACTCTAGTACAGATATTGTCAGTACTCCACTAGTACTATTGGACAGGGAGCTTAAAAAAAGTTACTATTGGACTGGCTATATGTGGCGAAATCCTAGTAGGAAGAGCATGCGCGAGAACAAGCACATTCACGTGGTTGAAAACAAATTGGAAACCATCTCGAGTACAAATCTAGGAGTACGTACGAATCTAACAATATTGATTCGGCGTTGTTGAATGTTGATACTTTTTTTTATCAAAGTAGAGATACTTTGACTACACATAAAACTTATATGTAAACTAGAAAGGATAGGAGGGAGTATATTGTACGTTCAAAAATGAAACAAACATTGAATACCCTTTATATATGATTTGCGGATGCTATGATCACCGGTTCAAAATTTTGAATCCGCCTTACGTATCACACATGCCCCCACTCGTTCTCTCTCGATTTCATCTCAGGTTCCGGAGATCGATTGAAAGAGGACTACGGTGGGTACAATACGTTCGTTTCGCTTATGA
>NC_057811.1:450148839-450151479 GCF_018294505.1 Triticum aestivum
AAACCTTTATCTCCTTGCAGGACACGCAATTGATTTCTGAACATCAATCGATCTCGTCAACATGTGTCGGGGCATGCATGAACCGAATGGGATGCCAAAACTAAGACTCGAAGCGACACGTAGTGGAGGCAAAGTGAAACTTCAAACGAACCGTTTGTTTGTATGCATGTCAGACAAATTACAAATAAACAATGGAAATACAAGCATGGTCTAGGCCCACATGCGAATGATACTCGGCAGAATGTTCAAATGAGGCATGCGGGAGGATGGACTCGACCGGAGGGCGACATGATCGATGGAGAAGAGGGTTGGAGATAAATGAGAAATAAGCAAACGCCACATGATTATACTTGACCGGCTCAAATAAACAATAAGTTGTCTCGCTTGGCCTACATAGTGAAAGGCCTAATGCGCAACGCGGAGCACTGACGCTCGAATATGGTCGGGAAAACAGGGAAACCGACATGTGGGGCAGACCTGTCGGGACGACGTAGCGCAAACTAGTCCAATGGAGGAGCTGGCCCACGACCTCCTCGCCACCGGAAACCGTTCATGTGGGTCGTGGGGGCCAACAACGTGGCGCAGCTCCAGCACCGCCTCTGGACACCGCGTCCGCAGTGAGCGACACGCTCATCGTCGCTAGACACGGTCGGTTTCAGTGTGCCGAGGGTGGCGTTAGTGCTGTGGCATGACCAACAGCTAGTATGTTTGGTTTGTGCCCAAGGTTGCCCCATCAAAGCATTGGGTAGCCAAAATTTTGGTTGAGGTTTTGGTTGCCCATAATTTGGCCGACATCGGCAAGAAAAATGAACTAGAGTTGGCTAGAGTTCATTGGCATGCCCAAAAAAAGGGCAACCATCCATTTTTGGGTCATGACCAAAACCTAAAAAAAAATGGCAACCATCCAAACAAAGACCAATCTTTGGGTCATGACCAAAATTTTGGTAAGGTGCACTTTGGCCACAATCCAAACACACCCCAACACCCGGCTCGTCGAGGATGCACGGGGTGCCGGGACGCGTCCGCAGAGTGGTGTAGCGCGGCCAACTGCATCATCAGGACCTGAGACCATGCCGAGTCGTCTTGTTTTTTCAATGACATGCGTCGATCGCATGTGAGCAAAGGGCATCTCCAACATTGCCACGACCGCAGCTGACTACCCTGGCACACCAAAAGCCCTCGTCCCTCGCGCCGTCGCGCGGTACATTCCGAGCAGGCGCCAGCTGCCCGCATTCATGTCGTCCGTCCGTATGCCGTCGTTAAGAGGCTCGGTGCCCGATGAACCAACTCCGGCGACTTAATGACACACCAGGACGCTTGGCCTCACCAGAATGCGCTACTTAAAGCGGCAACGCCCAGCTAACCTCCAGACCATACCACATCGTCCTCCTACCTGGCTCCACATCCGCCATGACCGCAAGCGCGAACGCTCTGCGGGAGAGCTTATCTTCGGGGATGGAGCTCGAGGTCGCGGCCCTCGCTCAAGTCGCCGCACAAGCGGTGGCCACGCTGGCGGCCGCCGACGGGAGCACCATCAGCCACACATCCTACTTCCCGCCGTCCAACGTCCGGCACCGCCGAGGTCGGGGAGTCCTCCGAGGATGAGTAGGGCATGGGAGGCGGCAGGGCATGGTGTGCCAACTGGCCGGTCCGTCTCCCGTGTTCTACTTTTCCTCGCCGGAGACCGCACCTTCACTTCACGGGTCTTGAACCCCGCCCCCGTACATGGAGATCGCAGATGGAGGACATCGGTCGCCGCCATAGAATAGGTTTAGGGTCGGGTATCTTTTATTTTTCTGTCCTATAAAAGTTCGAAATGTAATGAAAATCTGTCATGTTTGCATTAATCTCGGCCGGTGTATATGAACTTTCACAATAATATAGTATATTGTAGGAGTACTAGAAAAATGCCCGTGCGTTGCACGGAAGGTCAAGATCTTGTGGGAGAAAAGGATGAACGAGGGAAGGCCTTATCTGCAAATGCACATTCACACATTTCACGTTTTTCTACATCTACGGGAACCTACGAAAGGGTTAACGTAAATTGCCTCTCTCTCTCCTCCCCTGATTTTCATGGTGGTGGGCCCCTCCCTCCCCCCAATCTACAATGAACAGCTCACACATTTCACATTATGTTAATTACGTAACTGGGACTACGTAGGTGTAGCATTACTCGTCCTAAAAAACCCAACTATGCCAACCTCCCAGCATATCGCGCGGGAAAAGACCCGGCCGCGCCGTTTTAGTCGGGATTACCGGATTACTAGTAGTAGTATCGATGGATCGCGTGAAGCAACAAGTTTTTTTTGGAGGGGGCGAAGCACCTAGTTTAAAAGGAAAAAAGGTGGTACACTCACAGCACCCCTGTCGCGGTCGCATTGCACCCCACACACGTTCGGTCCTGCACACGGCTCACGCAAATGGAACGCTCTTCGGCTTGCCTCTTCACTGACTCGTGGGACTGCACTTGGAGAAACCGACCATGCGCCAAACTCTCCCCGCCCACCGCGCGAAAATCCTCCCCCCCACCCAAAAATCCGCCCAAATCCTTGATTCAACCGCCCTTCGGCCAACTAGCCAATAATATTCCCCAAACCCCCTCCCCCCGTCCCCCTCCACTCCATTCGCTCCGCCAAAGCC
>NC_057811.1:450151643-450160682 GCF_018294505.1 Triticum aestivum
ATATGTCGATGCCGCGGTTCATCGAGGGGACGCACGGCAATCCTCTAGCTCCCACAGTACGCTCTCATAGACTGTCGTCCTCTAGCCGTGCCGCCACCGCTGGCGACGTTCTTGTGGAGGCGCACGGCGGTCAGCGCCGCCACCGCTGGCGACGTTCGTGTGGAGTCGCACGGCGGTCAGCTTCTCCCATGGTACGCGCATTCTAGACTGAGGCCCCGTGCATGTCGGTGTAGCGCTGAATGTTACCTGATAGACGCTGTTAATCTCACTGTTTGCCAAAGTAGTTTACAGTCAATATGCTCTGCTTAAGAAGCTTCCTTGCCCTGTTCTGCACTCAATCTGCTTAGCTAAGATGGTATGCCAAGGCCGACTAGTTGCTAAAATATCCTGCCATACATTTATTGTGACGTAGATTGCCATGGTCTAGTAGCCAATCTGTTAGGTGAAATGCTCTACACCGTTTTATACTCGATCTTTGTTGCTGCGATGGCCTTCGATAGTTCGATGGCTGTGTGCTCGGCCTCATTGACTGCTGAAACAGCCTGCCATAATTTAGCACTCAAATCTGTTTGCTGAATTAGCTTTACATATATTTTGTTACTTAGATCTGCTCGTCCAAATATCTTGCCATAGCTTTAGACGTCGACCTAGGTATTTTCTTATGGACTTCATAAAAAGCATATATGTTTTTCCTGTAATATCAAGTAGAAGAACTAATTTGTATGTCTAATAGATGGACAGGACTTGGATAACTTCTGCTCGAAGATTCTCCGCTGCATATGTCGAGGGGGTTGAAACTTCATGAACTTTATCAGAGCTGAGTACAGTGGTCCGAAATTAGATGTGCTTTGCCCGTGTACAGTTGTATGAATTCAGTTACAAGACCCCAGTCAACTGTGCAAAATCATCTACACTTGTATGGGATGTCGGTCACATATACTAGGTGGGTTCATCATGGTGAAGCTGTGAACGTCAATGTTATTGACTACGTGGAAGCAGCAAATCACCATCTTGATCTGCCTGATGCTCAGGTGGAAGAGGAGGAGGAGGAGGAGGTGGTGGTGGCGGAGCCAGTGAGTTTGACCAACATTGAAACAATGCTACGAAATGCTCGTGCATTCCGTGAACTTTCACCTGCAGAAGAAAAACGGTGGGCCCGCATGTTGGAACAGTGCAACGTGGCTGTCACCCCAGGAAATAAGCTGTCAGTATTCTCGGTTATGGTCACCTTTCTTTAGGTTAAGACATCTGAGCGGATGACCAACAAATCATTCGATGCGATGTTGGCTGCTTTCCGCAAAGCTTTCCCAGATGCGTCTGAGCTGCCACACACCTACAGTAAAATGAAGAATTTCCTTCGTGCAGTTGGAATTGGATATGATATGATCCATGTTTGTAAGAATAATTGTGTTCTGTTCCGGAAGGATCATGCCAACTTAAGTGAATGCCCGAAATGCAAATCATCAAGATGGAAAGATGGCGATGCTGTGAAGAGGATTCGTCATAATGTTCTGAGACATTTTCCAATTACACCAAGATTGCAGAGGTTGTTTCATGATGCTGAAACAAGAGAGGATGTACTATGGCATTCTAGGAACCAGGATTTCAGAGATCAGAATGTAATGAGCCATCCATCTCATGGTAGTGAGTTGAAAAGCTTCAATCAGAAGCACAAAACGTTTGCTGCTGACCCGAGAAACATTAGACTTGGCTTAGCTTTAGATAGATTTAACCCATTTGGCCACCAGAGCGCCACATATAGCATGTGGCCAGTGCTTGTTATCCCTTACAACATGCCTCCAAATGTCTGCACCAAAGAATCAAACTACATCATGGCCTTGCTCATCCCAGGTCCAAAAAGTCCTGGAAAGGATTTTGATTTGTTCATGGAGCCTCTTGTGGAGGAACTTCAACAGCTATGGAGGGGTGTTCTCACTCGAGACCTATATAGCAGCCCACCAACTGATTTCTTTCTGTGTGCTGTTATAATTTGGTGCATCCATGATTATCCGGCTTTGGGCACTATGTCAGGGCGAACGACACATGGTTACAATGCATGTGTTCGCTGTGACAGGAATCCGCTGTCATACGCAATACTTAGCAAGATCTGTTACATTGGACACCGCCGTTTCCTTGCCATGGACAAGCCACATCATAGAAATTACCGAAGACATGTGTTCAATGCAAAGCATGAAAACCGTGATGCGCCAAAGAGGCTCACCGCCGATGAGTTGCAAGTGGAATTAGAGAAGGTCAGGCATATTACACCAGGATACCATCCTGATAATGGTAGCGGGAAAAGGAAGCGTGGCAGGGCAGAAGAGAGATTATTGTTTACCCGCAGGTCCACTTTGTGGGACTTGGAGTATTGGAAAGATTTGAATCTCCGGCATAATCTTGATGTGATGCACATCGAGAAAAATATATGTGACAGCATTATCGGCACACTTCTTAATATTGAAGGCAAGACAAAAGATACCTTAAAATCTAGGATTGATTTGACACACCTGGGTATCAGAAAGAATTTGCAGGTGCAAGATGAAGGTAAACCACGGGATATGGCACCAGCTGTGTACGTCTTGGACAATGTAAAAAGAAAAGAATTATACAAGGTCCTGTCACGTGTGACATTCCCACATGGATTTGCTTCCAACCCTGAAAGGAGAGTCAGTGCAGATGGAGACAAGGTACAAGGGTTGAAAACTCATGACTGCCACGTCCTACTTCAAAGGGTTTTACCTGTTATCCTTAGAGGATTGGGCCGCCCTGACTTATACAGAGCAGTTGCAGAGTTGGGACAATTCTTCAGGGAACTCTGCAGTAGAAATATCAGGATAGATGCTTTGGAGCGTCTTAGAGACAAGATACCAACTATCCTATGCGACCTTGAGAAGATATATCCTCCAGCCTTCTTTGATGTGATGGTGCATTTGGCTGTTCATCTACCTTATGAGGCACTACTTAGAGGTCCAGTACAGTATGGCTGGATGTACCCTATTGAAAGGCGGCTAGGCACTTTCAAGGGCTATGTTAGGAATAGAGCTAGACCCGAGGGTTCCATTGCAGAGGCCTACATTGCTACAGAAGCGTTGACATTGTGCTCAAAATACATTGAAACAGCTGATCAGCTTAGCAAAGACGTGGATGAAGACAATCCCGGGCTCAATGTTTTGATTATTCTGTTCGAGTTACAGGGAAGAGTCGACAAGAGGACAAACCTAAAGATTTGGACAAAATGGTTTGGTATGTGTTGAATAACTGTCCTGAGATACTACCTTATATCAAGTAAGTGCCAAGTACTGCAGCTTATACATCGTAATCTACTAAACTTGCAGCACATTCTTATATATTTGGATGTTTGACGAGATCACTATGTTGTGCAGCATCTACAAAAAGGATTTACTGCCGCAAAATCCAAGAAACATTGACAAACTGGTTATGGCAGGATTTGCGAAATGGTTCAAGAGCCATGTAAGCTTTTGAATTGCACTGTCAGTTTTTTAAATATATTGAGTACATAAGATGATCAGCTTGTCTATTTTCTAACCATAGGTTAAGAAGATGCGAGAGGATGGGCAGGCAGCTGATGATGCCCTTTACTCACTAGCAATGGGTCCTGATACTCGGGTAAGACATTATGAATCTTGCGTTGTTGGAGATGTGCGCTACAACACCCTTGCACGAGACGAAGGCAGGAAGACACAAAACAGTGCCATCATGAGCACGGGTACGTATGACAAAGAGACAACTGAAATGTATGCTAACGTAACAGACATTGTTCAGTTGCAGTATATCTCCAGTTTCGAGGATCATCGGTGTGTGGTTCTGTTGTGCTATCGTTGGTATAACCTGTTTTCCAGGATCGCAAAACCCAGAGCTGATGATTATTTCAAATCCATCAATGTCAAGGCGGCGTACCAGACCAACGAGCCTTTTATTTTGGCAAATCAAGCAACACAGATATTTTTCTTGGAAGACACATTTGCATGTAGCGATAACTGGAGAGTAGTGCAAAGGTTTGAGCAGAGGAATTCGTTTAATGAAGTTGCACAACAAGATGATTCTTACACTGCTCCTGATGTACAAGATAACACAGATGTTCCTAATATCTTTGAGAACCATCACGTCAATGACGCCGGCGAAAAGATTGCCTGTCGTGCTGTGGACATACAAGAGTTGATCAAGAAGAAGCCAACGTTCAAGGACGTTGAGGACGAAGAAGAAGATGACACCATGGGGAATTACGATTCAGACTGATACACATGGCGAAGATGTTGACGCTGCTGCTGCGGATGATGATTACATTGCTTTTGTCGTATTTGCCTGTCAGAAGACGTTTTTTTATCTACTATGTGAAATTGTGTTTGCTATGACAACTGAAACCTGATGAACATGTTGTTTAGTATTTTCCTGTGAGAACATCACTTGTTATGTATGCTGATTTGTGTTTGGTGATTGTATGACGACTAAAACATGATGACATTGTTGTTTAGTTGTACTCATATTTGGCTGTGAAACTTGAATTTGATGACATAGTTTGCTGTTGGACTGCAATTTGCTCGACGTCTTCGAATGAGAACAAAGCTGACCCGACAGGTCCTCTGCTAATTTATTTATTTATTACCAAAAGGGCCTCTGCTATTTATTTATTTATGAGCAAAAGGGGATACCCCCTGATTTCCGTTAATAGAAAACATTAGATGTTCACAACACTACGCCCGGCCTACTACACAGGTTTCATTCATTACTAGTTTCAGCAAAGTGCTCATGTCATAGCCACTGAGTACATCACGAGTGCTACATACACTGCAAATAAAGAGACAATCATCCTACAGAGCACATCGATTTTGCCCATTATCTTCACAAGCTCTTTCATCTCCTCATTACTGTCAAGGCCGTTTAGCAGCTGTTGCTTGGCCATGATCAGAGGAACTGCATCTTTAACCTTCTGCTCTGCATCTTCCTCTTCTGCCGTTCCTTCAGTTACTTGTCCAACACCCCAACCTGCTGGTATTGGGATTGCTCGGCTAACCAAATAATCAGCATAGTTGCACTTCCCCACATCAGCAACTTCCCAGAAATACAAATCACACGAATCTTCCCTTTTCTGCACGAATCAAATTGGAAGATCATCAACCAAACTACTAAAAATATCAGCAACTGAAAGCAGTAGAACAACACTTAAACATATTATTACCCCATGATTCAGGCATTTGTAGAAGACTCGGCCAGGGTTGAGGATTGTGGTTGAGACGCGACGGATGACTCTGCGTGATTTGCAGCAGTGGCACCACACCAATGGCAGCGGGTTGCGAAGAGCAACCGACTGCGGTGCGCGTGCCGACAAGGGTGTGATGAGACCCACATGCGATGGTACGGGTGGGGACTTGGCGCATATTTGGTTGTTGCCTGCTTATGAGCAGGTGGACGAGCAGCCAGCGGACATGGTTGCTGCGGCCAGAGCTTCTGATGCTAGGCAGAGTAAGTAGAGAAGAGGAGAAGCGAACGTTGGATATGTCAGTTTCATTACTTGCAGAGTAGCATAGCACCATATATAGTCATAGTCTAGGTTCAGATTCGAACCAGCTACAGGAGCACGTCTCTCTTTTTTCTAAAACTCAGCAACGTCTCTTTACTGGTACACTAGCTTGTTCTGCACACCTTCTCAAGTCTTTGATTCCTCCACCTGACATCTGGGATCCACCGGAAGGGTCTCTGTATTTCGCAAAAATAACGTGCCCCCCGCTGACAGGTCGGACCCACCAGCTATCTTCGCACGCAAGGAAGTGCCTCCTTCTTACGCACAAAAAAATGAATACTCCCCCTGCCAGCTGGAACCCAGCATCATGGGAGGCTGACTTGTGGGCCTACCAAGTTGACGGGGACGGTGGGCTTTGTCAACTTAGTCAATATGAACGATTCTAGCTCCAGTTACCGTACGATGTTCATCCAACGGCAGTAGTGCTTCTTCAACCTCTGGTCTTCTTGCTCCAGCCACCCAAACCAGCGCCGGTCGTGCCGCGTGCTCCTGCCTCCCGTGGCCGGCTGTGATGCCGCGGAGGCCTCACCGCCCCCTACTACTCCCACCGCTTGCCAGGCCATCCCTCTACTCACCCACACCCCCTGTTATTCTGCGGCGACGGCAGCCTCACGCCGCAGGCGAACCAGTGAACCCTCGTACTCCTCTCCGCCTAGGCATCCACTGCCGTGTCTTCCCCGGCTCCGCGTTGTCCCCTTCCTAGGCCTCGCCATCGTCCACCGCCTTGGTGCTCTCGGCGCGGCGTGGTCAATGTGGTCAACGACCGACTTCTATCGGAAGAGTATTGTACGTGGAGAGGCTGACTGCTGGGTCCACGGCCACAGCCCAGTCTTTTTGTGATTTGCCAAGTACGTCGCTTTGTCAGGCCTGTTGGGCTGCAAATCTTTCAAGACGAGGAGAGCTTCATTCGGCTGGCCGAGAAAATGGCCTATCAGTAATGAGAAATGGGATGTACATTTTTAAAACACATCGAACCGTCAATTAGTTTCAAATATTTTTTTTTCATTTTGAGATTTTAAATTGCATTAATTTTTATACGTGGACAATTTGTTGGATTTTATATTGATATACATTTATTTTTAAAATCATTTTGAATGTGACTCAAAATTTCGGGATTAAAAACAGTTCGGACCGCACCGAAATATGCAAAATTTCGTATAATTTTTTAACCGTGGCCACAATATGGGCTGTAAAGCTAATAAAAAGAATACAGGCTCCAAAACAACCTTAAGAATTAGCAAATGGGCTGTAAATTATTAGAAATAATGGCAGATGGGTTGTATGCTGTTTTCCACAGATTTGAGGCTTTCCTAAAAAAAGGTTGACACACAAGCAGTGACTGTTGGATGTCCATCCAACGGCCGTCGTGCTTCTTCAATCTCTGCTCTTCCTGCTCCAGCCGCTCAACCAAGCGCCGACGGGACTGCCTGCTCCCTCCTCCCCGCGGCCGGCTGTGCTGCCGCGCAGGCCTCACCGCCCCACCGTACTCCCATCGCTGGCCTAGCCATCCCTCTACTTACCCACACCTGCTGTTATTCTCCGGCGACGGCAGACGAACCAGTAAACCCTCGTACAGTCGTACTCCCCTACGCATGGGAAACAACTGCCGAGTCTTCCCTGCCTCCGTGTCGTTCCCTTCCTAGGCCTCGCCATCGTCCACCGCCCTGGTGCTCTCGGCGCGGCCTGGTCAACGTGGTCAATGACCGACATGCATCTGAAGTGGACTGTACGTGGAGAGGCTGACAGCTAGGTCCACGGCCGCACGCAAGGAAATGCCTCCTTATTACGCGCAAAATAATGATTCCTCCACCTGACATCTGGGACCCACCAAAAGGGCCTCTGTATTTCACGAAAAAAACGTTACCGCCGCTGACAGCTCGGACCCACCAGCTATATCTTCGCACGCAAGGAAGTGCGTCCTTATTATGCACAAAAAAAATGAATACTCCCCCTGCTAGCTGTGACCCAGTATAGTGGCAGGCTGACTTGTGGGCCTACTAAGTTGACGGGGATGGAGGGCTTTGTCAACTTAGTCAATATGCATGATTCTAGCTCCAGTGACCGTACGATGTCCATCCAACGGTCGTAGTGCTTCTTCAACCTCTGGTCTTGTTGCTCCAGCCGCCCAAAGCAGCGCCGGTCGTGCCGCATGCTCCAGCCTCCCGTGGCCGGCTGTGCTGCCGCGGAGGCCTCATCGCCCCCTACTATTCCCACCGCTGGCCAGGCCCTGCAGCGACGGCAGCCTCACACCGCAGCCGAACTAGTGAACCCTCGTACTCCTCTCCGCGCAGGCTTCCACTGCCGCGTCTTCCCCGGCTCCGCGTCGTCCCCTTCCTAGGCCTCGCCGTCCTCCACCGCCCTGGTGCTCTCGGCACGGCGTGGTCAACGTGGTCAAGGAACGGCTTCCATCGGACGTGGAGTGTACATGGAGAGGCTGACAGCTGGGTCCACAACCGTAGCAAGGAAGTGCCTCCTTATTACGCGCAAAATAATTATTCCTCCACCTGAAAGCGGGGACCCACCAGACTGGCCACCGTATTTCGTGAAAAAAAGGTTTCCCCCTGACTGCTGGGACCCACCAGCTACACCTTCGCACGCAAGGAAGTGCCTGACAGTCGGGACCCACCTGGTCGAAGCGTACGCAGCGTTCTCATTCTAGTCGCGAACGTGTACATCCATACTGGTCGATGTAGAGGCGCGCACGTGTCGTAGTAGAGGCGCGCACGTAGCATGTACACGTACGTACAACGGCCAGGGTGCAAGAAAGTAAATACGGCCAGGGCTCGTGTACATGGCTGGGTCGGAACGGAGAAACAGTGTCGTCGTCGTGTTCATGGGGAGCCAACGGAATGCGTCGTGTTCATCGGGAGGAAACGGAACACGTGGGAGCTAACCGACTTGGACGGAACAGCCGATGAAAACGAGGCCTGGCGTATCGCAGAACGGAGGAAACGGCCTTGTGTTCGACCGGCCATGTTCGAAACGGGATCCTGTTCATCGGGAGGGGTCTGGCGTACTGCAAAACGGAGGAAACGGACCTCCTATAGTCGAAACGGGGGTTCTGTTGATTGGGAGGGGTGTGGCGTACCGCAAAACAGAGGAAACAGACTTGTGTTGGAGCGCTACGGTCGAAACGGGGGTCCTGTTCATCGGGAGGGGTGTGGCGTACCGCAAAACAGGACTCCACGGGATACTGTTCATCTCCACTGTCGACCCCCTCCAGCCTCCACGGGCTACTGTTCATCCACCGTCGACCTCCTCCAGCCTCCACCTGCGACTATTCATCCACGGGCTCCTGTTCATCCAGCCTCCACCACGCGCTACTCCATCGGCTACTGTTCAACCAACCCTCTCCACGGGCTCCTGTTCAACCACCCCTCCACGGGCTACTGTTCATCCTGCCCTCCACCATCTACTGTTCATCCTGCCCTCCACGGGGTGGTCCTGTTCATCCTGCCCTCCACGGGGTTCTGTTCATCCAGCCCCAACCGGCTCGAACG
>NC_057811.1:450160970-450161722 GCF_018294505.1 Triticum aestivum
AATGTTCATCCACCCCCCCCCCCGCAACGCTCACTGTTCATCCAGAGGCAGCATCGATCGGCTTCAGTTAGCAGCAGTAGCGAAGGACTCGCTCGATCGGGTTCAGTTAACAGCCATCGATCGATCGCTCGGGTTAGCCTGCAGTGCAATCGCTCGGGTTCAGTTAGAGCCCAACGCCTCGCTTGGGTTCAGTTCGAGCCCAACGCCTCGCACCCACGCGCGTGCGTGTACGAGAGAAACGCGCATCGCTCGACCCCGATCACCCACCGTAACCGAGAACACCCCGATATTTTCCTCGCCCTCGCTTCTACCACGGTTTTTCCGTCATGGACGGCCCAAAGAATGTCATGTAGCTGCGTCTCCGGCCCGCCCAGGACGAAAAGCCCATTTTCTGTCATGATTTTTTGTCATAGAAGTAGGACCCCACCAAATCTATGATGATACCGGGCTTTGTCACAATTATCGTCATAGAAGTGTCATAAGTATGACAGAAAAGATTTTCGTTCGGCCCAAAATGTCACGGATGTGTCTTTTTTGTAGTGCATACATCATCATCATCATCATCATCTACTACAATATGAACAGAAAAAAATCTACGAACAAGGCCGTCGTCGGCGTCGGGGCGGGCGGCGGCGTTGGGGCGGGCGCGCGGCAGCGTTGGGGCACAGGGGGAAGGGGGAGAGGTAGGGGAACAGCGCGGTGAGGCTCACAGTGCAGGGGAGCAGCGGCGAGGTCGGGGCAGGGCTCGGCGC
>NC_057811.1:450161732-450162433 GCF_018294505.1 Triticum aestivum
GGCAGGGGCGACGGCGACGACAGAGACGGCGGACGGCGGCAGGGCAGCCTGGCGGCGTCGATGACCTCGGCGTCGTCGGGCGGCAACTGGCGATGAAATCTGAAAAATGCTAATTGCTGGCTTATATAGAACAGGCTTTAGTCCGGGTTCGTGGAACCAACCGGGACCAATGCCACCCTTTAGTCCCGGTTGGTGCCACCAACCGGGACTAAAAGTCTCTTTTCAGCAGCCCAAAGGGCAGGAAGCAGAGGCCTTTGGTCCCGGTTGTTGGCACCAACCGGGACTAAAAGGGGGGCATTGGTCCCGGTTGGTGCCACGAACCGGTACCAATGCACCCCTTTAGTCCCGGTTAGTGCCACCAACCGGGACCAAAGGCTTTGTGCTACACGCATCGCGGCCAAAAGTTTAGTCCCACCTCGCTAGTTGAGAGAGCTCGAGAGTGGTTTATAAGCGCTGTTGCGCCCACCCTCTCGAGCTCCTCTCAACTGCAGGCTTTCGGGCCTAATCTGTCACTATGTGCCTGTGGGCCTACTGGGCCTGCTGCGGGCCTGAATCCTGGCCCATGGTTGGGTTTCCAGTCGTATTCAGGCCGTGGTGGCCCAGTAGGTGGCACTTTTTTTATTTTTTTGTTTTCTTTGTTGCTTTATTTATTTTATTTTGTTTCTACTTACCACAAAATACTTACTGTTACTATTTTTATT
>NC_057811.1:450162818-450170527 GCF_018294505.1 Triticum aestivum
ATTTATTTTATGAAAATTATTTTTGCTATTAATGTTTTGAACAGAAAATACTTTGATAATTTTTGTTGCATAAATTTTATATAATTTTAGTTTCAATAATACTAGAGATTTATAAAAGTTTTTTAGTTGATTCCTTTAGTACTGGTTCTAAGGCTGTTACAAAGGCATTTCATTTAGTACCGGTTCTAAGGCTCCCAACGAGCACCTTTAGTACCGGTTCGTGGCATGAACCGGTAATAGAGTTTTTTAGTTGATTCTTTCTGCAGCTGTTTTTTAGTCCCACCTCGCCAAGCGAGAGGCACTCGCAGCGGTTTATAAGCCCTGAGTGCAGAGACGATGAAGGAGAGGCGCAATGCTCACCTGCACGTTGCTTAGCTTCAGGCCTTGAGGAAGTGGTGTAGACTGCATGGAGCTATCAGGGTTTCGGACGAAAACTACACATAGCTCCGTGAAGTCTACACTATTTCCTCAAGGCATGAAGCTAAGCAATGTGCAGGTGAGCATTGCGCCTCTCTTTCATTTTTAATAACTTATTACAACTCCGGACATCTTGTGTGTTCAAAATGCACCATTTAAAGCCACATCATCAATTTTCAACCCTATCTGACTTCATTTGTTATTTTTCATGCATTTACTGATTTTTTTTGAGCTATAAGACCCTGAAATTGAAAAGCATTTCAAATGAACTCTGAAAAGGTTAAAATTTGGCATGGTATCATCATTTCATCCACATAGCATGTGCAAAAAAAGTTGAGAGGGTTACGGCAAAAACTGGATGCACTTCATGTACAAAACGGACAATCTCTTTCGAAGTATAAAGGTTTTGGACGAAAACTCATCTGTTACAACAGGCAGTTCATTTTTTTGAACTTATTACAACTCTGGACTTCTTGTGTGTATAAAATGCACCATTGAAATCAACGTCATCAATTTTCAACCCTTTCTGACTTCATTTGTTATTTTTCATGCATTTACTGATTTTTTGAGCTATATAAGACCCTGATATTGAAAAGCATTTCAAATGAACTCTGAAAAAGTTGAAACTTGGCATGGTATCATCATTTCACCCACATAGCATGTGCAAAAAAGTTGAGAGGGTTACGGCAAAAACTGGATGCACTTCGTGTACAAAATGGACAATCTCTTTCGAAGTATCAGGGTTTCATACGGAAACTCATCTGTTACAACAGCCATTTCATTTTTTTGAACTTATTTGAACTCCAGACTTCTTGTGTGTTCAAAATTCACCATTCAAAGCCACATCATCAATTTTCAACCCTTTCGGACTTCATTTGTTATTATTCATGTATTTACTGATTTTTTTGAGCAGACCCTGAAATTGAAAAGCACTGCAAAATGAAATCTGAAAAGGTTGAAACTTGGCATGGTATCATCATTTCACCCACATAGCATGTGCAAAAAAGTAGAGAGGGTTACGGCAAAAACTGGATGCACTTCGTGTACAAAACGGACAATCTCTTTCGATGTATCATCAGGGTTTCATACGGAAACTCGTCTGTTACAACAGGCATTTCATTTCTTCACATGTAACGGCAGTGATATTCTAGATCAAAGGCATCATCATAATAGTCGTGGAGAGAAAGTCTTCACTTTTTCTTCGCTTCTGTCCTTTGCTTATTGCGCCGTAACCATGGATAATCTTCATCGTTTAACAGGGTGCTTGGGTCAGCCTTCACTTTGAAGGGAGGAATTTCATGGAACTTCTCATAATCTTCGGAAATGTCTGTCTTGCCCTCCACTCCCGCGTTGTCTCTTTTTCCTGAAAGAACTATGTGGCGCTTTGGCTCATCGTATGATGTGTCCGCTTCCTTACCTTTTCTTTTTCTCGGTTTGGTAGACAAGCCCTTCACATAGAACACCTACGCCACATCATTGGCTAGGACGAACGGTTCGTCTGTGTACCCAGGATTGTTCAGATCCACTGTTGTCATTCCGTACTGTGGGTCTACCTGTACCCCGCCTCCTGACAGATTGACCCATTTGCACTTAAACAAAGGGACCTTAAAATCATGTCCGTAGTCAAGTTCCCATATGTCCACTATGTAACCATAATATGTGTCCTTTCCCCTCTTGGTTACTGCATCAAAGCGAACACCGCTGTTTTGGTTGGTGCTCTTTTGATCTTGGGCGATCGTGTAAAATGTATTCCCATTTATCTCGTATCCTTTGTAAGTCAATACAGTCGAAGATGGTCCCCTGGACAACGAGTACAACTCATCACAAACAGTGTTTTCACCTCTGAGACGTGTTTCCAACCAACTGACGAAAGTCCTGATGTGTTCACATGTAATCCAGTCGTCACACTGCTGCGGGTATTTGGAGCGCAGACTTTTCTTCGACATACGGGGTCACCAAGGTAGAGTTCTGTAGAACTGTGTAGTGTGCTTGAGACCATGAATGCCCGTCCCTGCATATTATTGAGTCCCCTCCAAGCGTGCCTTTTCCAGTCAGTCTCCCCTCATACCGCGATTTAGGGAGACCAATCTTATTAAGGCCAGGAATGAAGTCAACACAAAATCCAATGACATCCTCTGTTTGATGGCCCATGGAGATGCTTCCTTCTGGCCTAGTGCGGTTACGGACATATTTCTTTAGGACTCCCATGAACCTCTCAAAGGGGAACATATTGTGTAGAAATACAGGGCCCAGAATGACAATCTTGTCGACTAGATGAACTAGGACGTGCGTCATGACATTGAAGAAGGATGGTGGAAACACCAGCTCGAAACTGACAAGACATTGCGCCACATCACTCCTTAGCCTTGGTATGATTTCTAGATCGACCACCTTCTGAGAGATTGCATTGAGGAATGCACATAGCTTCACAATGGCTAATCGGACGTTTTCCGGTAGAAGCCCCCTCAATGCAACCGGAAGCAGTTGCGTCATAATCACGTGGCAGTCATGAGACTTTAGGTTCTGAAACTTTTTCTCTGGCTTATTTATTATTCCCTTTATATTCGACGAGAAGCCAGACGGGACCTTCATACTGAGCAGGCATTCAAAAAAGATTTCCTTCTCTTCTTTGGTAAGAGCGTAGCTGGCAGGACCTTCATACTTCTTTGGAGGCATGCCGTCTTTTTCGTGCAAACGTTGCAGGTCCTCCCGTGCCTCCGGTGTATGTTTTGTCTTCCCATACACGCCCAAGAAGCCTAGTAGGTTCACGCAAAGGTTCTTCGTCACGTGCATCACGTCGATTGAAGAGCGGACCTCTAGGTCTTTCTAGTAGGGTAGGTCCCAAACTATAGATTTCTTCTTCCACATGGGTGCGCGTCCCTCAGCGTCATTCGGAACAGATAGTCCGCCGGGACCCTTTCCAGAGATTACATGTAAATCATTGACCATAGCAAGTACGTGATCACCGGTACGCATGGAAGGCTTCTTCCGGTGATCTGCCTCGCCTTTGAAATGCTTGCCTTTCTTTCGACATTCATGGTTGGTCCGAAGAAATCGACGATGGCCCAGGTACACATTCTTCCTGCATTTGTCCACATATATACTTTCGGTGTCAGCTAAACAGTGCGTGCATGCGTGGTATCCCTTGTTTGTCTATCCTGAAAGGTTACTGAGAGCAGGCCAATCGTTGATGGTTACAAACAGCAACACATGTAGGTCAAATTCCTCCTGTTTGTGCTCATCCCACACACGTACACCTTTTCCAATCCACAGCTGTAAAAGTTCTTCAACTAATGGCCTTAGGTACACATCAATGTCGTTGCCGGGTTGCTTAGGGCCTTGGATGAGAACTGGCATCATAATGAACTTCCGCTTCATGCACATCCAAGGAGGAAGGTTGTACATACATAGAGTCACGGGCCAGGTGCTGTGATTGCTGCTCTGCTCCCCGAAAGGATTAATGCCATCCGCGCTTAAGCCAAACCATACGTTCCTTGGGTCACCTGCAAACTCAGCCTGGTACTTTCTCTCGATTTTTCTCCACTGCAACCCGTCAGCGGGTGCTCTCAACTTCCCATCTTTCTTACGGTCCTCACTGTGCCATCGCATCAACTTGGCATGCTCTTTGTTTCTGAACAGTCGTTTCAACCATGGTATTATAGGAGCATACCACATCACCTTCGTAGGAACCCTCTCCCTAGGGGGCTCGCCGTCAACATCACCAGGGTCATCTCGTCTGATCTTATACCGTAATGCACCGCATACCGGACATGCATTCAAATCCTCGTACGCACCGCGGTAGAGGATGCAGTCATTAGGGCATGCATGTATCTTCTGCACCTCCAATCCTAGAGGGCATACGACCTTCTTTGTTGCATACGTACTGTCGTGCAATTCGCTATCCTTTGGAAGCTTCTTCTTCAATATTTTCAGTAACTTCTCAAATCCTTTGTCAGGCACAGCATTCTCTGCCTTCCACTACAACAATTCCAATACGGTACCGAGCTTTGTGTTGCCATCTTCGCAATTGGGGTACAACCCTTTTTTGTGATCCTCTAACATACGATTGAACTTCAGCTTCTCCTTTTGACTTTCGCACTGTCTCCTTGCATCAACAATGACCCGGCGGAGATCATCATCGGGCACAATATCGTCTGGTTCCTCTTCATCTTCAGTAGCTTCCCCCGTTGCAGCATCACGGTATTCCGGGGGCACATAGTTGTTATCGTCCTCTTCTTCTTCGCTGTCTTCCATCATAACCCCTATTTCTCCGTGCTTGGTCCAAACATTATAGTGTGGCATGAAACCCTTATAAAGCAGGTGGCTGTGAAGGATTTTCCGGTCAGAGTAAGACTTCGTATTCCCACATATAGGGCATGGACAGCACATCAAACCATTCTGCTTGTTTGCCTCAGCCACATCAAAAAAATTATGCACGCCCTTAACGTACTCGGAGGTGTGTCTGTCACCGTACATCCATTGCCGGTTCATCTGCGTGCATTATATATAATTAAGTGTGTTAAAAACCATTACAGAACATCATGGATAGATAAGTGACCAAATTAATAGAAGTTCATCGTCACAATAAAACCAAAGTACATATATAGTTCTCATTGAACAACATATAGCTCTCTAGAGCATCTAATTAAACCATACATTGAAACTATGTAAAACATTTCAATGCAACGACAAATGCGATCATAATCGCAACCAAGGTAACAATTGATCCTATGGCATAATGATACCAAGCCTCGCATGAATGGCATATTTTCTAATCTTTCTAATCTTCAAACGCATTGCGTCCATCTTGATCTTGTGATCATTGACGACATCCGCAACATGCAACTCCAATATCATCTTCTCCTCCTCAATTTTTTCCTTCAAGTAATTGTTTTCTTCTTCAACTAAATTTATCCTCTCGACAATAGGGTCGGTTGGAATTTCCGGTTCAGATACCTCCTAGATAAATAAAATCTATGTCACGTTGGTCGGCATAATTGTCATAAACAATAAATGAACCAAATAGTTATAAAAGATAATATATATACCACATCTGAATCATAGACAGGATAAGGGCCGACGGGGGCGGATACCAAAACCATCGCACTATATAATAACAAGCAATAATAAAAGTAAGAAAATTAGACAAGTATCTGTCTAAAGTAAGAAATTTTTTCTTTTAGAAAGAAGATAAGAACAAGAGGCTCACCACGGTGGTGCCGGCAACGAGATCGGCATGGGCGATCGGCGGCGGTGAAGACGGGGACGGGACGTGACGGACCGCTAAACCTAGACAAATCTCAGGGAAAATGGAGTTTGGAGGTCGAGCTTCGAGAGGAAAAAGCTTAACTAGTGTGGCTCGGGCATTTCATCAAACACCTCATGTGCATAGGAGGTGAGCTAGAGCACCACAAAGCTCTCCCCTCGCCGGCCAGAAAAAACAGAACACTGTGGAGTGATCTGCTGCAGCGATAGAGTATATATTGGCAATTCATTGGTCCCGTTTGTGGCTGGAACCGGGACTAAAGGCCCACCTTCTGTCCCGGTTCTAGGCACAAACCGGGACCAAGGGCTGTGGGCCAGGAGCGAGGGCCATTGGTCTCGGTTCGTGCCTAGAACCGGGACAAATGGGTCCACACGAACCGGGACAAATGCCTCCCGAGGCCCGGCCGGCCCCATGGACGCATGAACAGGGACGTATACCCCAGTGGGTCCCGGTTCATGACAGAACCGGGACTAATGGGCTGGCCAGCCCCAACCAAAGCTCTGTTTTCTACTCGTGGTGACAGTCTTTGTGGAAGAGAGGGTATCGTCCGCATGTTCTTTATCCTTCTCCGTCGTCCCTTGTTCACCCCGGCCGGGGCAGTGGATCTCAGGGTTATCACAGCTCGCTGGCTAGCTCGGCGGCAGCTTTCCCTCTCCCCGGACGGACGATGTCGTCATGATCTGCTTGAAAACCGACGGAGCTGGACGGCCGTGCGTGCTCGCTGCTCGGAACGGCGTTGAACGGCCTTAGCTAGCTAGCTTGGCCAGTGTTGTCTGACTGTGAGAACCTACAAGCAGCACGTTATGGCCGGGGTAAAAGTGGTAGCTTTTCCTAGACTGGACATCTAAATAGACGATTTATCGTTCCTTAGCTCCTCCCTCTTCTAGCTGTTTATTTCTTCCACTCGATGCTCTCAATTCCTGAGCTAGCGGTTAAAGCGTCATATCCAAGGCCATTTTTCTCTCTTCGAAATAGGCTTTCTCCCCGCTATATTAATATAGCAACCACCTGATACATCATAGAGTTCAAAGCTAGGGCAAACAGCACAATCATGCCAAAAAAATAAATAAAGGAAAAACATGAGAAAAAATGCCAGAAGCACCGGATCGACGAAATTTGTAGTATCCCGCAACCGCTGTGCCCTCCGGATAGAACGACCACACACCAATATGCCTCCGAATTGCCGCGTACCAATCAGCACTTTCAGGAAGGACTGCAACGACAACGACGCTGCTGCCCGGAAGAATCCTAGGATTTCTCCCGGTACACGGAGGGAATCGGTGGAGGAGGACTCCCGACGCCCTTCAAGAAAGATGGCGGCGCCCACAGGCGTCACCGCGCCGGTGCCGGCCAGACCCAACAGGGATTTCTCCCGACCCCTCACACCCATAACCCAGGACCAACCATCGGCTCCACCTTGCCATCCGCCCGACACCATGCGCCACCGCAGTCACGAAGACACTGTCGTCGTCTCACCACAGCAAACACTGCGAGACCGGCCGGACCAAAGCGAAGCCACTGTAGACAGGGCCGACAACACCGCAGCCACGTGGGAGGGGACAACCTCCACCGGCTCAGGCGGTAGTAGACCAGACGCAGGGGCAGGAGTACACCAGGCCAACTGCCCGGTCGGGCCCAGGTCGGGCCAGCTAAGCTCCCACCGCCGCCCTGCAGTAGACGCGGCAGAGTAGCCGCCGCACCCGTCGCCCGTAGCTCGCCAGCTCCAGCCGGAAGCGATCCACATGAATCCAGGCCGGCCCGCCATGACCCAGATCGGGCCTAGATATGGGATTTCATAGCGCCGCCGATCAATCCCACCGCCAGCCGCCACCGCCGCCGCACCCGCTGTCCGGTCTGCACCGGAGCACCACCAGCCGAAGTACACCGCCGCCGGAGATGCCCGCCCGATCCGGGATCCACGCCGGGAAGAAGAAGGGGAGCCGCAACCGCCAGCTACACCGGCGCCGCGCGGGCAAGCGCCCGACCGCACCGACCAGCGGTGGCGGCAGGAGGGTGAGGTGGGAGG
>NC_057811.1:450170885-450172771 GCF_018294505.1 Triticum aestivum
GATGGAGGAGGAGAGGAAGGGGTGGGGGAGGGGGCTAGCGGCGACGGCGGCGGCTAAACGCGGCAGGGGAAGCCGGTGGCGGCCCTGGGAACCCTAGACGCGGGGTCGAGGATGGTCCGGTTTTTCTCTACCGTACGTGTTATAGAAGACCTCAGGTTTTATGGCCCGACAAGTCGGACTATGCACAAAAACCCAGCACCGCATTCGGACACTGCAGCAGATCCAAAATGCAATGTGTCTCTTTCTTTAATTTAACTAGATGATACCTCCACACGATGTTGCGTAATTGTTTTGCAATGCATTTCAATGCGATTTGATTGTATGAAGCATGCGTATTTAAAGTAATATATGAGAACTAAAGCTGAAAATACATATGATTTATTGTGTTGATTACTTTATAACTATAAAATATCTAGCATGATACAATGGAAATTGTCATGCATGTTTGCACGTTGATGTGGTTTCTTTCCTCTGCATGGTTGCATGCTGTGGTGGGTCTTTACTTATGCATGTTGATGTGGAAGCAGTGTAATTTAAAACTCTTAGAATGCACTGATGCATGTTGCACGGTAAGGGATTCTCAAGCGTACATCAGACGAATGTGAGTGGATCAATCTAGTTAATCTAACAGCTACGAAAATTTGATGATGTGGAAGGATGCATGCTGAGATAATCAAAAGTACCGGGATCACTCTCTTAGGTATATAGAATATATGATACCTTGAAACAAGATTGTACAACAATTCTCTTAACAAAGTACAACAATTAATGTTTTTTATTTCTACAATGATAGTAATAGTTTAGATATATTGATACTTAAATATAATTTTCATGCACATGATTTTTTCATCACGTGGGGCTTCATGGAGATAATGTTGAGCAGGTAAAGTGGCTTTAACAAGAAGATGATTATACCAATTAACTCGGTCGATGGAGACACAACAAGTATAAAGTAGCAAGGGAACGAGCCAAATAAGTAAAGTATCATTATCTGCTCAATGAAGGCACATACATGTTCTACTTTCTATCTCTCAGATAGACTACGGTAAAATCGTATCAAACACGTCAAGTCAGAACATGTGTATGTTTTCATATGATTGTGAGCTACGTACTGACTTTGTAACTCAATCAGATCGTAAATGTGTTCTAATTTGAGTGTGCATTGAAAACTTCACATGGTATATGATTATCAACAACACATGACTTTATGTACTCGGATCCCCAATAAGATAAGACTCAAACGGTTAGAGTGGGTTTTAACTTGTACATGTACTACACTGCGAGGTAGTGATACGGTAACTCGGTCCATGACGACACGTGTGACCTAGTTAGACAATTAGTGTGAACAACCTAAGCTTCCACATCGTCCCTCTCCAACTCATATTATACTACTTAATCGAACTTCATTAGTAATTAGGCATAACCTATTTGTCTGTCTGCTTACACTACAATCATAAGGTGATATGGCATGCGAATCTAACAAAATTGCTAGCACGTGTTAGAATCTTCGTTGTAGTTACTCATATTCTCCATTAGACCTTGTGTTTACCTTCTCTTTTGTAATTTGTGATAGCAAACACAGTCCATGAATTATTTGTTGCTGCCATTAGAACACGAATACAGTCAAAGCATATGTCATATACCCTAAGATTGATGTCTTCTTTTTTGTTGCTAGGAGAAAGAAGGCCAAAGGAAGATCATCTACATCACGGGTACCCTTATATCATCATCTAGAAATAGCATATCTTGGTCTCGCTCTTTCTATAAGGAGGATGATCAGGAGGGACAAGGAAGATGTGCGGGAGGAGTTTGGTGCCAAGGAGACTATCAATGCGTTCTATTTGCCGCTAACATTAGTTCGGCAAAAAGGAGGTCATCTACAATAC
>NC_057811.1:450173258-450192945 GCF_018294505.1 Triticum aestivum
CAGTTCCTTGAGTGTATCATACATGTAAATGAATTAGTAGAATTGACGTACAAAATTAGAAGTTGCACATATTGAATCTTGGAACTAACAAATTACACAAATTCTAGCATGCATGCCACAACATCTACAATTTCCATGCACATGAGTAACACCATATCATATTTAACTTAATAAGCAGCATGTCACAAATTATTTTAGTTCTCGCCCATACGCATAATTAATGATGCTGAGTACTAAATAGCCAACTAGCTGTTACATGCAGACAAACATGAGCATGGTAACACATGGACCACCCTTCTAGTAAGTAATTCAGAAGGGCGTAATTCTTTGAGCTTTTTACATGATATTTCAAATCAAAGCCATGCCCATGCAAAGCCAAGGAAGTAAGCATAGGATGCTCATAATCTGCAATGCCCACCATCGCAAAACACCCTGCCTTATCTTCAGCCTTGCCAGATGCATTCTCACATGAAAAAATATATATACACTAATGGCTACAGAACCGTGTTGCGTCGATGAACCCCAACACAGGGTTGACGAATGGCACTAAGAACGCCACCACCATCGTGAAAATGATCACGTCTGTACATATGACTAACTTCACGGCTGGCAGGCTTATGGTCCAAGATTGTTTGCGTGAAGACACAAATAGTTGCAGTATGAGATGCCACAAAAGCTCAGTAGGACGACACGGCCACCGATCCAGTCTAACTGCACAAATGACCATGCCAAGACGACAAAGCCATAACACTAGATCCGAGCAGAATAGTCAGCACGTGCCACATCACGGTAGAAATGTTGCCCCTCGTTTCTCTTCCACTTCCATCACTTTGTTTCTTTTTCTTTTTGGAAAACTCTGTTTCTGTCGACTGAGTTTGTGGACACTGCCTAGTCCATAGTAAATATATCATATCTAGAGCAAAATATTAATAACTGGCCACAAAAATATCACAGTAAAAATAGTAAGTACAACCTTCTTTCGACGATTTTCTGTTCTTTAATATTCAGAAATAACTTTTTTTTTCACAAACAAATTTATTCCCACAAACAAGATACATTAATCAGTATAATTAGCAAAGATGGGTGAGGTTACACCCTCATGAATCAAGTTGGAGAACAATATAAAAAAATTCTTAGTTGGGTGCAGGGCGAAGAGTGGTTATGCTCCACTGATTGATAATAGGAGAAATCTTCTGCTTCCTATAAACCCTTGCTCTCCATGTCTCATCCATGATTGTGTGACAGGGCTTCTTGAATCACCATCTACCACTTTAACTTCAACTTCAAGATTTTTTCCCCCCTCGCTCCTTCTGCAGCACAACCCAAGAATTTATATACTTGCACAAAGCTAAAAATAACCTTGCATGATGAATATATCAAGGAAACATGTCGACCAGGATACCAACCAGATGGGTGGTGTGCAACAAGCTGTTCGAGAATGGTGGAGACCTATTCCTTCGTTGTACTTTGTGAAGTTAAAAAGATCTGCGGTGTGCCTTGCAACTTTCTCGAAACAGGCTTTCACCCTGCTTTATAAATAGAACAACATCAGAGGAAGTACACAGCCGAACGATACAAGGTGATGAGGTAACCCACTTACAAAGCCGATCCTGAGATAGACGGCAGACGCAATACACACGCGACTACGCTACCGACAAAGACCACCGAGAGAACTAAACACACCCCACACTATGACCTAGCACACCTAAACTCCATGACAACGCCCCCAAGAGGGAAAACGGCGCAGAGCGTCACCATTGCCGAGCCCACACAGGACAATGGTCTTCACCCGGAGCTCTGAGATGAAGAGAAGAACCGCGATGACGTCTTCAGGAAGAACGGGCCACTCTTGGGTGTCGCCGTCATCGGCGCCAAGGCACAGAGCTTTAGCTCGGCAACTCATCCGTGTCACTGCGAGGTCGCCAGGCGAAGCACGGGGATGTTAGAACTCCAGATCCGGATCAGGACGCCACCCCTCCAAGAGAGAGGGCACATTCGAGCTACCTGCCACACCACCTCCCGTTGCCCACACAAGCTGGGAGGAGAGCCACCACCACCGCAATGAAGCCTGTCGGAGAGCAATCATGCGAACCACCATCCGGAGCCGCCGCCTCGGCAATCATGCGAGGAGACTTGCAAGCACCTCCCGGGCCAAGCCCGACTACTCCTACCCGAAGCACATGCTCCGATCCGCCCCGGGCCCTGACTCTTGTTCTTCTCCCTTCTATGGTACGCATGGTACTAGTCATGCATTGATGCATGAAAGTCGCCAAGATGTAAGCTTTCATAGTTTGACTCCTTTTTTTATCTATGAACTGGTCGGCGAATGGTGCTTGTAAGTATTTAAAAACACAAAAATGTTGTATTTTGAAAATAACATTATTCCTTTTCGGGTGGTTTTGAGCAAGTGTTTTTTTAATCCTACAGCACTTCATTAAGCTCTTGTCAAGTTGGTAAAAGTGAGTGATGCTTGTTAGTACTCCCTTCGCCCTAAAATGTAGTGCATATTATATTATTTAAAGTTAAACTTTATAATCAAGTTTATAGATTTTTTTTATCAACATGGTGTCGAGCACATAGTTTTTTTTATGTGCGTGACTTCACTAAGATCATGTCAAGCCAGTAAAAGAGAATTATTTTACCAATTGGATGTTGATTATTTTTCTCAAAAAAATTGGATGTTGATTATATAGTAACTCGATCGATGGCGACATGGGTAAAGTAGCTAGCAAAGTGAAGAACCCAAACCAGTAAACTCAAAATTAAAGTAGAGTTTGAAGAATCCAAGATCATTATCTTGTTCCAAACGGTAGGTAACCACAATTTATCTATCTAGACTCAAGTAAAGTCGTATAAAACACGTAATGTCAAAACATATGTGTACCAATGAATGTGAGCTACTCACGTTGGTAACTCAATCAACGATGATAAATGTATTATAATTTGTTTGTGAAACGCAAAATTCACTAGATGATAACGAAGAACACGTGAATTTTATCTACTAGATGGGACTCCATGAAGATAAGATCAAAGGGTTAAAATGATTTTAACTTGTACGTGTACTATCACCGTGCAGAGTTGGTGATACGCCAACTCAACCCACAATGATACATGTGTGAGCTAGTTAGACGGTTAGAGTGAACTAGCTGAAGTTCCATATCCGTCTTTGAAACATAGAATTCTATCTAGCGGGACTTCACTACGATCCTATCAACATGGGAAAGTGTGACTTTGAAGAGATATTAATTCTAGTAACTCGGTTGAAAAAGACACAACTAAAGTAAGAAGACAAACCCAAGTGAAATAGAGTGAACAACCTGAAGATCATAATCCGTTTAATTCCGAAGGCATGTACATGGGAGCACTTTTATCTATCAAAACCGGTAAAATCATATCAAGCACATAGGGTCGAAACATACATATACGAATTGTAAGCCGGTGATACTGGTAACTCGATCGTCAACAATATATGAATTCTAATTCGATTAGAGAGCACAAACTTCAGTACATGTTTCTTTAGACACAAGAGACCAAGATAGTGGATAGAACTCCTGTAAGGTAGAGTCAAATGGCTAATGTGATTTTGACTTGCACCATCCCTCTGAGTTGGCCAACTCGGCTCACGGCAAGCCAAGTGAGTTAGTCACAGGGTTAGTGTGTTGGTCTGTTGGAATCTTTGGGCTTACACAAAGTTTAGTCCCACATTTTCGATGGTGGTAGACCCGGAGAGGATTTGCGGTACGTAGGTGTGGGGGCACCGAGTCCCTCGCGCGTGCTTTTTGGTTTGGCATTCGATTTTCAAACTTTCATATCTTTTGAATAAAAAGTCCAAATAAAGGTCTAATTTCATATCCGCGTTTCTCGTGATGAGGACTTTCAAATAGGATTCATTTTGAATATATTTTCTTGAATTTTGAAAAACATATTAAGTTTTGACTCTTGAAACTTAGTACGAGCGACCGATAAAATCACAAGCTTAGTACACCGACAAAAAAGATCGCTTAATGATTGACTCAAGTATCAACGCAAGAAAAATCATTTGTGGTTTCGCCCAAAAAAAAGAGCTAACGACACATGAGAGCTAGCTAGAATGAATGACCCAAATATCAAAATACATATGCATGCATGGTGTAAAAACACAAGCATCAGAGCAACCCCAATTTGTGCATCGAAACGCTCCTAAGACTAGCCACAATGGGTAGTAACATAGACTAGTAACATGCCCATGTTACTAGTCTATGTTACTACCTGGGCATGTTACTAGTCTATGTTACTACCTCTATAGTTGGGAGTAACATATGTGTGATATCATGCAATACTTTATTTATTAGGCTATAGATACATCTTGTCTTGATATGTGTGATGTTACCCATACTACTATTAACTAGCTAGTATGTTACATTTTCCTTTCTTTCTTCATTTATTGCTTGCCATATCATCTACTTTATCTACATATGTGTGATGTTACTACCTATATTACTCCCACTGTGGGTAGTCTAAATATTTGGACCCCATGAAACAGACACATTTTGTGATCCAACATTGTGCATTAAATGTTATGGATCATTATCATTTTGACTCTGACTATGAAGGTCTTCTGGCTTCTGGGTAAGACGGCGGCAGCACGTGAATCGATGGCAGGATCGATGTACAGTCAGCGGATCATTTGGAGACACAGAAAGGATCACTTTTTGACTCTGACTATGATATGTGGCTTCTGCATGCCACGGAACGTACGACGGCACGAGGGCGACTCCATGGAATTGACCCGGTCGGTCGAGCTCTAGCCGTAGCCGTGGGTACCACTACGTGGCCGTCTCTCGTCTATAGAATAGAAGGAAGGAAAGGGAGCGATGGGATTTGGATTTCGTGGCGGCGCGCAAAAGATACCCTTATCTGGCGCTGATGCTGCCGCCTAGAAGTCTGCCTGCCTTTTCTGGCCGGTCATGTGTACGCTGCGGCGCCCCTGCTGCACACAGCGCGACGGCGTGGCCGGCGGCCTCACCCTCCGGCCGGAGCGGAGTCTGCGCGCGAGTGCGCGGCCAAGGCGTGTACCGTCGCCACCTCTCTGCGCACGGACATGGCTCTTCTCCGGTGGCGAGGCGGTGGAACGGCGGCGGAGTTGATGGCATTTGGGTGTGTGCGAAGGAGATCAGAGTATTTTATTTCAACCGGACGCTCCGAACCCACATAAAACGTCAGGCGGACGGCCCGGTCACTGACCGGTCACAAAAAACGATTCAGACGAATTTCAAACATTCAGGTTAACCTGCACCCCTCACATCCAGCCTAAATCTAGAGCGAGTATGGGCGCACGGGCATCCACCCTATATTTCTCCCATCCGTTCGTCGGATCAAACCCTAGTCACTTCACTGCACTCCTCTCCGACATCCAAGCTGTCGGATCAAACCCTAGTCACTTCACTGCACTCCTCTCCGACATCCAAGCTTTCGTCTGATGATCTCCGGCCTTCTCCGGCATGACGGGCAGCGGATTCGAGTCCTACACCTCCAGATCCGTCGACCCCGAGCTCATCTTACATGGCCCCGAGGAGATGGCCGTCCGGCTTGCGCCCCACCGCTCTCGGTAGGAGGTAGCCTGACGCCAAAGCTAGGACTCCTTTGGTCTCTGCATCAGAGCGCATTCGGACTATTTATCGATCGTCATGCATCGTGCAGCTCGCGGTGCGATCGGGTCAAACACACATGATCAAGGGAGAGGCGATTTGAAGCACGCATGGGCCTGGCTCGCACTTTGTGAGCCGTACATCTACGCCGTGAGCCGAAAATTTGGTTTCGTATATCCCACACATTTTTTCCCTCAAAGAAATATATCCAACACATTTTTATCGTTCGCTTTTAAGTATTGTATGTATAGTGAAATTGGCAACGGTAGGCAATTATATAGAGTTGATATTTTCATGAGTTGCTCAGTTCCGAGGAACTTAAACTGAACAGGAAGTTGGTGCGGATGTAGAAACCAATTTTTTTGGATGACAATGTAGATGTACGACCCACAAAGTACGAGCCAGGGCCATGCGTGCCCGTGCGAATTTCTCACGATCTAGGTGATTTTAGCCTGTTCGCCCCCTGCATTCCCATGAATCTACACATGATATTTTCTGCAGGAAATATGCACACATGACATTATAGGCATGAATGTCGACGCAAAGATGAAATTACACCTTTTAATTTTATTTTGTAGAACCTATTATTTTTCTTTTTACAAATACATTGGTGCATGCTGATTGCAAAACAATTGAGATGGCAAAAAAGATACTATCATTTTATTTCCATTTGAGCAATCATAACAATTATAATTTATATAGTGATAATTGCATATCGGCTTTGAGCACATGCTATTAATCTAGTGGGACTTCACTAAAATCATGTCAAGAGCAAAAGTGACTTTGAGGGCATGATGATTCTTATAACTCGATCCATTGACGGCGACACAAGTAAAGTAGCTTCAAGAACACGTGAACGATGAGACTCCAATAAGATAGAGTCCAACAGATAAAGTGATTTTAACTTGCGCATGTACTATCATCATGAGTTGGTGATTTGGTTCATTTTTATCTATTATGACTCCGTAAAATCATATCAAACAACAAACACACAAAGTTGAAGGATACATATACAAATGTGAGCCGGTGTCTCTCGTGCCTCGATCGACCATACTTTTATCCTGATTCTTAAGATGAACAATTTTTTTGATACATGTACATGGGACTCCAATATAAGATGAATCATTGTAATATGGTAACTCAATTCGCAGCAACACATGTGAGTTAGTTAGACGGTTAGAGTGAACAACCCAAAGTTGCATACATATTATTTTTATCTAGGGGGGCTTCACCGAGATTTGTATCAAGCAACTAAAGTACGTGATGTTGTAATTGTCTAGATGTTCATCAATGTGACGAGGGATTAATTGGTCGACCGTGTTGCCCTTTCGTCCCAATATGAAATACCCAAATATTGGCATACAGAAAACACATGAATGGATTTTATGTGCCAAGACTCTCCAACATGATACAAACAGTCGCGTTCCTGGAGGGAAGGCATGCTAGCACCACTTGCCAATTCTAGCTAGTCTTAACCTAAGGCTGACATTCTTTGATGATGACATGATAATCTTCATCAAGACGTAGACCATGGATGTTGAAGTTTGCTCTACAGTCCTAGATGGTTTTGGTGATGCTTCGGGTCTACAGATCAACCGCATGAAATGCCCGAGCATGCATGTTAGGTGTCCATTATAGGTTTTAACGTTGGTTACCGGGTCGGGGATACTTGGGTGTGTGGCCATTCCCCTGCAAATACATGGGACTCCCGTTGGGCATTACAGAACCCCCGGGTAATTAGTTCTGAGAGGGATCGACAAGCCAAGAATTTACTAGTGTGTAAGGCAGTATCGCTGCCAAATGGAGGGAGGTGTATCCTGGTTAAATTGATGCTCTGCGTAGTACAATTTCAAGTGATTATCGCTTTAGATCTCTCACCCAACGTATTGTTTGACATCAGCAAATTTTGCCACAACTTCTTGCGATGTAGGCGGAAGGTTGCGAATGGTGGCAACTGTGTCATGGCCTAGGATGATGTCTGTATGCCGAAGGCAGCCGAAGGACGGGGAATGCCTAATATGATTTGGCTTAGCCTTGCAGTTCACACGAGATGATTGTGGCTTTAGCGAGTGTATTCAACTCAACCTTGGGCTGAATTCATTATCCGGGTTCCACCCACGAGTCGGTTACACTCCTCCAGGCATCAACGGCAACAAGGATGCGGTGGCCTGCCAGGACAATACGCCATTGGTTCATAATTATATCTCCATCACATGAGAATGCCTTGCATGGTGGTGAATGCCCTGCATGGTGCGTGGACGGTGGATGTTGGTCCTAACTTGGACACGAAGGAAATTGCGAAGCCTCTGGGAGTGCCTCACACTGGTCAGACTAGAACCATGCCACTGAGGATTCAATCTCTTGGGCCAGACGTAGTGGCCACTTCTCTGTGAGATTGGCCTAAGAGGCGCTCTTTGCTACCCACCGGGAGGATCTAGTTGTCGAAGTTATTTGAGACTCGGGGGGCACCTTTGAGCTGCAAGTTCTTACTATGGTTGGCCATGAAGAATAGGCACTGGACCTCAGATCGCCTTGATCGACGTGGTTTGCCACACCAAGATACCTTCCCATTTTGTGATCAATACATCAAAAAAATTGATCATGTTGGTTGGATGCATCCTTGCATGTGCAGCTTCTAGTGTGTTGTTAGGCGCTTGGGAGCGGCCTAATTGGGTCCCCATGGAAGACGACTCGTTCTTTGTCTGGAGCTGCTCGATGACACCCAAACCGGCCTCAACAGTGAGAGTTCTGGTTGTTGAGGCCGGATTGAAAGTCTCAAGCCACCAGAGATCGAGATGGAGAAAGTCCTGCTGGCAGCTGCTTGGTTGACTAGAAGACCGTTTGCTCTCCTAAAGAATATGGTGGTCTAAGCATTCACAATCTTTCTTACTCAACCAAGCTCTTTGCGTGCGTTGGTGTTGGATGGAGAAAGTTGGCGAAGACAAGCCATGGGCTGGCCTGCCCTTGACGATCACCAAGGAGGCAGAGGGCATCTTCGGTGCCGCGCTAAAGTGCTCGGTGGGCAGTGGCGCCAAGATCAACTTCTAGACGGGTCGATGGCTGGACAACCATAGTATTGAGCAACTTGCCCCCAGTTTGTTTCCATTCGTCAAACCTGCCAATCGGAGGCATATAATGCTTGGGCGGACGACATCAGAGGAACCCCCTCCGTGCCATCGTGGAGTTCCTTGTGCTCTGGCCGGAAATTCAACACCTCAACCTGCAGGATTCTGCAGACGGCCTAACCTGGCACCTAACTCGTTGGCGGAGAATTCTTCCCGTGCGCGCATGAGTTGTGGTCTTCATTGGCGTCGTTTGAGCTCAAAATCTTCGTCTGGCTTGCCCTACAAAATGGCCTATGGAGTGTTGACCGACTGGCTGCGAGGCATGGATCACCTGCCTAGCTGCGTGTTGTGCTACCAGCAACCTGAAACTACCACACACCTCCTCCTCACATGTCCCTTTGCGCGTGAAATCTGGTACAATGCTCTAATTCCCCTATGTTTGCATCGTTTCACTCCTAATGGGGATGCAACTCTTTCATCTTTGTGGCCTTCTCTCTCGGCGGCAGCTCCGGCCTTTGTCTACGCGTCACATATGGCTCGACAGGAACAGTCGGGTTTTCAGCAGGAAAGCATGCCTTCCAACCCCAGCGTTGGCCAAAATCCATACTGAATTTGCGCTTTGGAAACTTGCACATGCAGGTCATGTGGGCTCCTGTGAGAATTAGTTGTTCTTTCTGTTCCTATCGGTCATCTGCCTTGCTAGCTTGATCGACAGGCGGAGTGGCTAATGTTGTACCCCCGATGTATATGTAACTACCCACTCCTATCTTAATACAAAAGGCACGTGATTCTTTTCTTGAAAAAAGAAGCTTTGGAAGCATTGGAGACACAACCATGCATCTCCATCGCTTAGGCTTGTAGTTTCTAGAGTTGGTCGGGAGGGGTAGGGTTTGGATGTTAGGGCATCTCCAACCGCAACCCGGAAAACCCTCCCGCATCCATCCGCGGACAGGGAGGACCAGTCCACGGACACTGATACGGGAGGACGCCATCCAACCGTAGCCGCATACATTTCAAACCGTATTTTAACAAACCGGACAAAATTCATGCAAAACGACCGATATTCAAGAGAGTTCGGATAGAAAATAGCACAAATCATCTATACGTAGCATGCAAATTAAGTCTAATACAACAATGTCTCTAATTCGACTAGATCCCGGATGTCCAACAAATTTTTCACGAACGAGTCATGTCATTCCACACATACTCCCCCTTCAGCTTCATCCGACAGTGTGTGCATGTAAATGGTTGTCCCTCTGTCCTGTGGTACACCATGATGGCGCATACGGGCTACATATAATATGTAGACCAACATTGAGAGAATGAGTCAATTAATAAGTTGAGCAAGCACTACTAGGGAAAACCTTATACACAGAATTTTACCAGTAGCGCGTGTCAAAAAGAAGCGCTACTATAATTTACCACTAGCGCGCGGCAAGCAAACGCGCTGCACCTAAGTTTATAGCAGTAGCGCATCTCAGGGAAGAAGCTCTACAACTACAATTCCCCTACTTTTCTCGCCAGGCTACCAATAGTAGTAGCGAGCTTATGCAAAGCGCGCTGCTACTAAGATTGTTGTAGCAGCGTGTTTTACGCAAAAAGCGTTGCTGCTAATGAAAAGAAAATAAAATGAAAAACATATAGAAAAGTAAATGAAAATGAAAGAAATTGAAAAAGGGGAAGGAAAAAAAGAAAATGTGAAGGAAAACAAATGAAAAAGAAAAATAAAGGAGAAAGGCGTAGCAGCAGCGTGCTTTCAGGATAGGCGCTATAGCTAACTTAGGAGTAGCGCGTTTGGTCAGACAGCGCTATAGCTAAGTTAGGTATAGCTAATGTAGCAGTAGCGCTTTTCCTGGCCCGCGCTACTGCTATTTTTGACTTAACCGCGCGGTTCTTCTTCCCCACGGCCACTTCCCCCAAATCCAACTCGTCTGTTGTCGCCGCCGTCATCGCCCTACATCGCTGTCGGCCGTCGCGCGCTCTCCCGTCGCCCTCTGCACGCCCTTGACGCCGCCCCCGACCCCGACCTCGACGCCGCCCTACATCGCCGCCCTCCGCCGCGCGCCCGAGCCCCGACCCCGACCTCGACGCCGCTCCCTAATTCCACCGGCGCCGAGGTGAGCACGCCTACACCTCCTCCTCCTCCTCCTCCCCCCCTACCTCTGCCTAGCTTGGGTTCCTAGGGTTCATCAAATTTTAGAGTTCATCTAATTAGTTAGGGTTCATCAAATTAGATGCTAAGGCAGTAGTTGTAGATGCTTAATTGTAAACTAGATGTGAATTAGGGCAGTAGTTGTAGATGCTTAATTAGTTTTTAGGACAAATTCCTAGGATTCATCCATGGGTGCTTAAGTAGTTGTAGATGCTTAAGTACCTAGGTAGGGTTCATCTAATTAGTTAGTACTTGTAGATGCTTAAGAACTACGGCAGTAGGGTTAGGGTAGTAGGGTTTAACTAGATGTTAATTAGTGTAGTAGTGTTTAGTTTAGAGAGAAAAATCAATATAGTTTTTTACTGTTTTTTAGTAAGTGTTTAATAGAATTAGTAAGAAAATTAATAGAACTAGTTGAACTAGTTTATTTTTAGTAAGAACTAGTTGAATTAATAGAACTAGTTTATTTTTAGTAAGGAAATTAATATAACTAGTTGAACTAGTTTATTTTTAGTAAGAACTAGTTTATTTTTATTTATAGTAAGTGTTTAGTTGAATTAATAGAACTAGTTTATTTTTAGTAAGAAAATTTAGGTATATGAGATTTGATGATCTAACTAAAATTTTACTATAGAACTAGTTTATTTTTAGTAAGAAAATTAAAAGAACTAGTTTATTTTTAGGTGTGTTTAATAGTATTCTAGGTTGATTCGTTTTGAAGTGGACATGTCATATTTTGAACATGTCACATTTGTTGTTATTTTTTTAGTTAAAGCAATTATTCCCGCATCGACGTCGACGATGCCTATCCCGCATCCTCGTCGTCGACTCGGCGGAGGACACCTGTTTGATCAGAGGGGCCATGTCCGGGACTGGGCTCCGTCGGGCTGGTACTGGGAGGTGCTACCTACCGGGGATGCAGCTTGGTGAGGAGCCAGCCCATCATTGACCCGAACCTTCTTTGGTGGCGGTCGCGTGGGCCAGTGACGGTGCGCTGGTTTGAGGACCCCGCGGAGGTGGTACGCCACCGTGTCAACGAGGAGGACGAGCACGTCCGTTGCTACATGGTTGCGTTGGAGGGCAGGTTCTCCAATACCTGGCAGGTTCTTCAGGGATCTCACTGGAGCTATGATCCTATGATGGTTCCTTCTCTTTGGGTGTCCATCGCCCACGCTGATACTCGCCTGACATCTTCAAGGTTTCCGTGGCCAGTGTCAAACTGGGCCACGAGAATTTGGCTCCTCCGATACTAGGGGGATGACGACGAGACCCCGCGGCGGCTTGGCGGTTGTAATGGGTGGGTCCTATTGTGGCCAAAGAGTCTACTTCGTCTGGAGACGGCCGGGAGCACACCCACGAGCACGCAGCCTCAGCAAGGTATCAACATCGACACCCCACCTACCCAATTAGCGTAGGCTGTCGTGCTGGGTGATAGCGGACAAGGTGAGGAAGAGGCTCCATTAGTCGCTGATGACGTCGCCATAGATGAGGATAAGGATGACGATGACACTCAACAGTATCTCTATACTGGCGCCTATGATGAGTACTCAGGGTTTGAGCGTCATGAGTCGGTGCCTGAATTGCCACCTTCGGAGGCTGAACGTATTATAGACGACCTTCCGATAATAAGGAAGCATAGGAAGAGACCGAGGAAAGGCAACAAAGCTGCTTCTATGATCCAGCCGCCTCAGCGGCCTCGGGTTCAAGACCGTATACCTATCCCCGGTGCGGCAAAATGGCATATCCCCGGTGAACCAATCCTACCTAAGGCAGCGCTAGAGGCCACACACGGCGATCTAAGGAGACTTCATGACGATGTGCTGCGGAGAGAGAAAAGCCTCATCGCCTCGGAAAACCCAGGATACCCACTCTACGTGGTTAACTTGCCGCGGCAAAGGTCATATGTACACACATTCCCCGCGGAGAAGTTCTTCCTCCGATTCGATTACATCTTCGACATATTTCACTTGAAGAAGCTGGATTTTATATTTGTCCGCATTTTTGCCTTGTACATGAACTACATCATCGGGGTTGAGCAGATACCTTATATCTGATATGTCTCCAACGTATCTATAATTTTTGATTGTTCCATGCTGTTTTATTATCAATCTTGGATGTTTTATAATCATTTTATAGTCATTTTATATCATTTTTTGGTACTAACCTATTGACATAGTGCCAAGTGCCAGTTGCTGTTTTTTCCATGTTTTTTACATCGCAGGAAATCAATATCAGACGGAGTCCAAATGCCACGAAACTTCATGATTTTATAATCATTTTATAGTCATTTTATATCATTTTTTGGTACTAACCTATTGACATAGTGCCAAGTGCCAGTTGCTGTTTTTTCCATGTTTTTTACATCGCAGGAAATCAATATCAGACGGAGTCCAAATGCCACGAAACTTCATGATGCTTTTTATGGGCCAGAAGGAAGAAGTTGGGCCCTGGTTGCACCTGGGGGAGTCCCGAGGAGGGGACAACCCACCAGGGCGCGCCAAGAGGCCCTGGTGCGCCCTGGTGGGTTGTGCCTACCTCGGGTGCCCCCCGGACCGCCTCTTTGCTCTATAAATACCCCAAAAATCCAGAAACCCTAGGCACGTCAACAAAATATTCATCCAGCCGCCGCAGAGTCCAGAACCACCAGATCCAATCTAGACACCATCACGGAGGGGTTCACCACTTCCATTGGTGCCTCTCCGATGATGCGTGAGTAGTTCTTTGTAGACCTTCGGGTCCGTAGTTAGTAGCTAGATGGCTTTCTCTCTCTCGCTGAATTCTCAATACAATGGTCTCTTGGAGATCCATATGATGTAAGTCTTTTGCGGTGTGTTTGTTGGGATCTGATGAACTTCGAGTTTATGATCAGTTATATCTTTTTATATCCATGAAAGTTATTTGAGTTTCTTTGATATCTTATAGCCTCGTATTTCTTCTCCGATATTTGGGTTTTGTTTGGCCAACTTGATCTATTTATCTTGCAATGGGAAGAGGTGCCCGCACTACAAAAAAATACACTTCCGTGATGATACGTGTTTGTCACAGTAGGTCGCGTTTTTTGTCATGCATGTACATCCATGACAAATTTATGACAGAATCAAGATAGTCATAGCTGTGCTGTCGTAGAAGTGTTCCATGACATTACCAAAATTATCATCACGAAAGTGTCCACTTCCATGACGATAAATCGCGCGTCACAGAAGTGCTTTCGTCAAGGGTGACCGACACATGGCATCCACCGTAACGGAACGTCGTTAAGCTATCGGGTCGGGTTTTGGATCCGATAACCCGTTAACAGCTCCGACCAATGGGGATTTTCCACGTGTAAAATCATCATTGGCTAGAGGAAACATGTGTCGGCTCATCGTTGGGATAGATGTCATCCACTCACTGGACAGAAGGCGCCTATGATACGTCGACACGTGGGACGGCTCAACAGTGGCCCATTCCTGTGAAAAGGCCGGCCCGTTTGACTTGGTCAAAAGCTGGCGGGCCGGCCCATGGAAAGCCTGTTAACGACCTGTTCGCATATAGCCCATTTACAGCCCGCTAACCCAAGGCCCGTTACGCCCTATCCGAATTAGGCCCAGTAGCGTCATCTGGGCCATCCAATATGATTCCAGCCCGTTTTCACTTCTGGCCCATGTATAGCCCATGACATCTTTCGACCCATATGAGGCCCTTTGTAACTCTTGGCCCATTAGCGGCCCGTGCTGAAACTGGCCCGTAATGAACAGTGTATTACTTTACACCCGTTAACGGCCCGTGGTGAAACTGGCCCGTAATGAACAGTGTATCACTTTATACCCATTAACGGCCCGTTATTCCGTTGGGCCGTTTCCAGCCCAAGTTAACTTTCGGCCTTCTGAGGGCACATTTATTCTTGGGCTCATTTGCAGCATTCGGTTACTTACCGCCCGTTACTGTCATTTTCTGCTTGTGGGCCAAATTCAGCCCGTCGTTACAGTCGGCCCGTTTGTGGACCGTTAGTCTGTTGGGCCATTTTCATAGCATCACCAAATACGGCCTATTAACGGCCCGTTATGGTCAGCCCATAAAACGTACGATTTCCATTAAAGGCCCGTCTACGGCCCATTAAAGGCCCGTACAAGACCCATAAATGAGTCGGCGACCCATGGATCCTACGAGACGTACAAGGCCCATGGATCCTACGAGAAGTAGAAGGCCCATGGATCCTACGAGACATAGAAGGCCCATGGATCCTACGAGACGTAGAAGGCCCATGGATCCGACGGCCCGTGAAGGGCCATGGTCGGGCGAGTTGGCCCCCGTTTGAACGATATAGCATATTCAAAGAATTATCCTACTCAATACTATACAACAAAGAGATCAAGGCATAGAAAGGTAGAATAATCCTACATTATACAATAAAGAAATTACAGCCGATTATACCCACTGGGCATTATGGTTCGGCACAGGTCATAATAAAGCATACACAAACAGCAAATTACATACACTGGGCAAATACAGCTCATACATCATGGACGCGCATCAACTTAACTCCATTTGAACTATAATCTCTTCAGAAAATAGGATTGGCCGGATTCAGATAGCACAAATTTCAGTCTGCAAAATCTCCAATTCCTTCATGGTTACCTCAGTGTCTTGTTTCATTTTTTGACTCTTGCATCTAATACCTGCATGTCAAGTCTCAACTTGTTGATTATACGTTGACAATCATGTACACGTTGTCTTGCCACCTCTAGTTGATGCTCGAGAACATCAGCACATTCCAATTCCAATCCATAATCATTCGGTAACGGCCATGCCGCACTGCTCGCAGATCTTTGTGTTGATGTCACTTCATCCTGAAATGTTTCTGTAAGTACACATGACTAGGGCAAAAATATAGTTACAACAGTGAAGCGAACAAGACACTATTTTGTACTACATGGCAAAACAGGACTAACAATAATGTTACACGTCACTTTCAAAAAAAATGTTACACGTCATGAAGCATAAGCAGGTGATATTTTAAAAATTATAAAAAAGATAGTCTGTGCAGCCTACATACAGAAATCCCTCTTAGCTCACCAGAGGAGCATGATGTTGGGGCCCAATCGAAAACATAGACAAGTTACAAATTTAGACAGCACGTTGCGTATAAGTAAGCAAGCAGTCGGCCATTCTGTGCCTCAATTAAAGTCTTAGGGAGCATAATGAACAGCAGAGGGTTTCATACAAACATACTACGGCAGGCAAAACTATGCAATCATTAGCGTAGTATAAACTAGATTGTGAGCCTCATGCAATAATAGTTTGTTAATAGACTTCAAAGCTTCAAGCACACTTCGGCAGAGTAATTAAATGGTAAGGCCTTTAATTATGTCAACTAATAGTGATACAAGTACCGAACATCAGGCATGATTATTTGGGCATCTCATTAACTGAGGACAAATAAAGCAATTGAAAAGAGAAAATTAACTATGCCTGAAACAAACAAGGAATTGAACTGTTGAGTTGCGTACAGTGACTTACCTTAGCAGGTTGAAGAGGCTCAGCACAGCTCCTACTTCTCTTCCAAGGCTCCTTCCTAACATCTTGTACTTGGAAATCCTCAATCTTATCTTCATTGCACCCCCTCTGCAAGGTTACACAAACTAGTTACTCGTCTCCTTGGAAGATAAATATGCATAATTTCCAGTCTGTGAACACAAAAGGATGAGATTATAACAAAACAACACCACATAATGAAACATGTCGCATCTCTTGCACTTGCACACAATGAAATGAGCATTTACTATGTCTGCATTATGTAAAAACTAGGCATACCTTCGAACTGGATCTCCAGGTACTCTTGGAGAGCCTACTGTAGTGTACAGCCAAACCTTTATGTCACCTATGAGTTAGACAAGGCCCCACTACAGCAGCCCTTAGTGTTTAAATCGTTGACAAGCTCTGTTAGAGTGTTAGGTCAAGAAGAGCAAGTAATCAAAGCAAACAGTCCTAGTATGGCTGGCTAATGCAAACAAGCAATTGAACAGATGTGTGAGCAAATCTTACATATCAAGAAAAGAAGCAAAGAAGGAGGCTTAAAGACCATCACTTGACCGACCAGATTTAAGGGGCATTTAAACATCATGTGCAACATATGAACTAACATAAACATTGCATATTCCAGATTCTACAATGGAATGCACATGTATTAGGTTATGCATTGTATGATGATGCCTAAATGTACAGATAGCAGGCAGGAGTGATTCATCATTGCACGCACAATTGAATTGCAGGTTAAGGGCTAGTTCAATTCCGCCTTTTCAGGGCATATTGTCAAAATAAGCCATAAAAGATGTAAAGAAGTCATTTTTTGAGTTATGGGCTTGGGCTTAACTAATTTCGCTTTGGAGGGGGGTGTTTCGGGTAGAACCTCACTAAAAAATTGAAGGGAAGGGGAATAGTGAAATGACTCTGTTGTCTGCCTATATTACACTCAAAATGCAACTGCTGACGCCCGTGTCACACCTGACCCTCAAGTAAAAACAAACACGCAAGCATTCATTGCCCCGCCCGCTTGCATCTCCTCTCCCCTTTCCCTCTACCTCGATCCCCTGCCTGCAGCATTAGGGTTCCTCCAGCGAGCCGTCGCCACTGGTCCCATATGGCCTGGTCCTCGACGATGCTATGTCCAGCTAGGCTACATGGCCGGCGGGTAGGGGCAAATCTCCCTGGCTGCTCCTCCCTCTGGCGCCGCCCCTCATTCTCATGGTCTCCAGCAGCTGCTCCACTGTGGTTCGTCCAACGCACTACTCCGGCGGGCGCTGCACAACTACGGCTGATGCCACACTGCGGCAGAAGGCACCTTATTCCCCCTCCCCTCCTCCCAGGCAATGGCCTTGACATGCTGTTGAAGGATGAGCTCATCCAACAAGGTGAGGATCTCCTCTGATTTTTTGCCAAATTTTCATTCTGATCCACTATACGATGAATTGCTATGAGCTGCTTCTGCTGCTGCTATATGATGCATTGCTATGAGTTGCTCCTGCTGCTGCTATATGATGAATTGATATGAGCTACTTCTGCTGTATGATTAGTTGCTATGAGCTGCTGCTGCTGCTATATGATGAATTGCTATGAGCTGCTGCTGCTATATGATGAATTGCTATGAGCTGCTCCTGCTGCTGCTATATGATGAATTGCTATGAGCTGCTCCTGCTGCTGCTATATGATGAATTGCTATGAGCTGCTCCTATTGCTGATATATGATGAATTGCTATGAGCTGCTGCTGGTATATGATGAATTGCAGACTGCTGCTGATGTATGATGAGTTGATATGAGCTGCTGCTCCTGCTATATGATGCTTTCAGGTGGTGCTGCTATACGATAATAACCAGCCACTTGGACCATCGAATTTCAATAAATAATTGTTCTTCATTTAAATGTGGGTCATGCGTTCTTCGTTTAAATTAGGCAATGGGATCTCTATGGAAAACATTGACCAAAGTAGATTGTGCCAAGTAGATGGTATCTTTGTATTTGCATTTTGAGAAAATAGTGATGGTCTGTTTTCCTATCATATTAATTACTGCACTGGGTTCAATTTGTGATGTTTGCAAGTCAAATTAATTTCCATATGGGCAGCAAAATGAAAAAAAATATAATGCAATCTAGACTTTCCACTGATCATACCAAAGATAAGCTGAAAACGCAATGAAAAGAACTGGTTGGCTTATTACATGGAGCTTATATTCACAGGTGCTTATTTTCTTAGGATAACTCGTAATAATTGTCCCTAAGAAACTTGGCTAATAGAACTGGCATACAAATAACATGTCACGATGATTGCAATGGAGGAGTGACGTACCATAGCACACTGTATAGGCTCACCGCTGCCTCTCCTTTTTTTGCGATGTTCCATGAAATTGCCACATACATCTTATACTTTTTCATTATGTAACCCTATCTGCAAGTTGACACGGCTAATTTTAGACATCTCTACATGATACTACATTGCATATCCCTTGCGCATATTTAAACCACCAATTAACGATTGTGTGTGTACCATAAACTAGCCATGACTCTGTATGCTGGACTAGCAGGCACTCTAAGGGAGCCTAATGTAGTGCACTGGAATTCCTACATGCCACCTACGATTTTGTGTAATGTACTGCCCCTGTTCCTAAATATATGTCTTTGTAGAGATTCCAGTATGGACCACATACAGATGTATATAGATGCATTTTCGATTGTAGATTCACTCATTTTGCTCCGTATGTAGCCTATAGTGGAATCTCTAGAAAGACTTATATTTAGGAACGGGGGTACGAGGTAGTATCATGTATGACATCTACATATCTAATTTAGCAGCCAGTAGTAGAAATCATTGTCTGCACAAAGGGATTACTGGTCGAAAATCCTAGCAAAGCACGCTGGCAGGCACAGAACAATACAAGAGAGAGAGACGCGCTTACAAGACCATAGCAATGCCTCAGTCCAGGATCTTGGTTAGCCAAGCTGTTAGATCCAGAAGAAACATCGTCCTTGTAGTTTTTGCCAGCTGCATAACAGGTAACAGTGACCGATTAGTATATTTGAAGTACATCGGGCAGGTGATGCTGGACGGGTTTAAAGGTGACAAGTACCTAGGCCGTGGCGGGTGCTTGGCATCTCTCCAGACGGTGGGAATCAGGTTAGAAACGCCGAGGGTGATGACGCTGCGCTGGCTGTCGGGGTCCGGTAAGGAGATCTAGAACCGTCGAGTAGGGTGTTTGTGGAGCGGCTCCGGTAGGGTGGACTACGGTGTGGGCGAAGCGGATCTGTGGCCGTGGACGAGGGCGTAGGTGAAGCTGCTCCGGTGGTTGGGTTAAGGATGGTGTCGACGACG
>NC_057811.1:450192969-450193217 GCF_018294505.1 Triticum aestivum
CTGTCGGGGTCCGGTAAGGAGATCTAGAACCGTCGAGTAGGGTGTTTGTGGAGCGGCTCCGGTAGGGTGGACTACGGTGTGGGCGAAGCGGATCTATGGCCGTGGACGAGGGCGTAGGTGAAGCTGCTCCGGTGGTTGGGTTAAGGATGGTGTCGACGACGCGGATCTGCGGCCGTGGACGGGGCGTCAGAAGCTGCTCCGGTGGTTGGGTTAAGGATGGTGTCGACGATGCGGATCTGTGGCTGTGG
>NC_057811.1:450193483-450194182 GCF_018294505.1 Triticum aestivum
GGATCTGCGGCCATGGACGGGGCGTCAGAAGCTGCTCCGGTGGTTGGGTTAAGGGTGGTGTCGACGATGCGGATCTGCGGCCGTGGACGGGGCGTCAGAAGCTGCTCCGGTAGGTTGGATGAGGGTGTGAGGAAGCGGATCTGAGGCCGTGGACTTGTGAGTTGGCAAAGCGGCCCCGATAGGGTTGAGAATGGTATAGGCGAAGCTCCTCCGGTAGGGTTGACGATGGTGTCGGCGAAGCGGCTCCGGTAGGGTTGAGGAAGGTGTCGGCGAAGCGGCTCCGGTAGGGTTGAGGAAGGTGTCGGCGAAGAGGATCAGAGGCCGTCGACGGGGGCGTCGGTGGGGCGGCTCCGGGGGGTGTGGACGAAGCGTCTCCGGTGGGGAGTACGAATGAGACGCTGCAGATGCGCGGCGGTTGACGAGAGTACTGGCGAAGCAGATCCGGCGCCGTGGACAAGGCCGGCACTGAATGGGTTGTGGTACAGTGGTGGATGAGCAGTCTACTTGTTTCTAGGGGAGGTGGGAGGGGTAGATGCGGCCGCAGAAGCAGATCCGGCGAGGTGGACGCCGCTGGCAGTGAATGGGCTATGGTACGCCGGTGGATGAGCAGTCTAGGGTTTCGAGAGGGGAGGGAGAAAGGGCGATGAAGTACGGACGGCGTGATGTAAGATGCTCTGGTGCTGTGGAGTTAGTCGTTTT
>NC_057811.1:450194280-450207337 GCF_018294505.1 Triticum aestivum
GAGAGGGGAGGGGAGAAAGGGCGATGAAGTACGGACGGCGTGATGTAAGATGCTCTGGTGCTGTGGAGTTAGTCGTTTTTGCGGGAGGGGGAGAGGAAATGGGGGTGCCGTGTAGTGGGGGAACCGGAAGTTACCAAAGCAGCCCCGACCTATCATGTAGATGAGGGCGGTATTGTAACTGTTGGTCTCCGTGCACCAAGGACAAAAGGGGGATTTCGCATGCTAAAGACTAAGGTGGCGGAAATTTTAGAAGGAGGCGGGAGATTTTGCCGCCCGTGGGATCGTTCGTATCCAGTTTCAACTAATTTTGGACCGTGCTAGCGGGAAGGTCATGCTAGACTGTGTACACGGGGCACGCGTCAGCAGTTAATAACTGGTGTGAAGTCCACCCCAGAAAAAAAGACAATAACTCGGGATGACGCGCCGATAACTTGGACGTTCACACAGGTGCGGCCAATCGTACGGGTGTAGTGGCGCGTTCACAAAAAAGGGATCAAACGCTCAGCCTATGTATTTCTCGTGTAAATAGATAATTTAGTGCCATTGGTTATTTACTTTAAACATAATGCATTGACGTGTTAGTGTAGAGGCGCACAAAAAGAAATGGATATTGTAGTCAGCTACTTAAAAGTGTTACCTCATATGATTACATAGCCTCCATTTCATAAATTGCGTACCCGTTGAATTCATATATGAATATTACATATACTACTTCAAAATAGAAACTTAAATCATCCAAGACTAATGAATTTGAATGCAAGAGTAACAATTGTGCATATACATGATAGCTACATTGGTTGTTTGAAGAAACATCACTGTAACTTTGGCATGCACAACTGAAAAGGTTTATTTAAATAGAAAAAAATGTGATATGTGAGTGTCCAATATTTATAGCATTGAATCGATATTGTACCTTTGGCCACGATACGAAGTAGATATTGACTTATGTTTAAGCGATGCATGTCCACGATCGCTAGATAGTGATACGTGAATGAGTTGTGCAATCTCTCTCACACGCATACATATCTCATTTCCCTGTGGGCATCGGAATCACACACACGCACTTCGTGTATTTCTCTCCCTCCGTCAGGGTTAAATTCGTCTTTCTACCCCGTCCTACAAGTCTCTCACACAGAAACACACACGCTCTTTATGTCTAACACGCCCACCCCTTTAATTCCACCCACCCACAGCCACTAATGTCTCAAAGTATAATAATGTCTTTCACACATATGCTATCTACCTATCCCTTAATATAGCTACATATGTGTCACACAAACTCCTTCTCCCTACTAGCAAGAAGCCCATGCGTTGCACGGAACATCAAGATGCATTTGTATGATAAGTTTATCTTGTGGGAGAAAAGGATGAATGAGGGAATGCCTTATTTGCAAATGCGGAGAGGGGTGTGGGTATCTTTTTGCAAAATTGCCATAGTTTCCTTCCTGTCCGTCGGATATAAATCGGATGGCCTATATTGCAGGATGGCAGGAACACCATCATCACCAACTCTGTTTTTTATAAGAGTAGAGATATGTGAGTGTCACTGCCCCCCCCCCACACACACCCACACTTCCCAACACCGAAGGAGTAGGGTGACACCTCTATCTTGATACTAATCTATCGACTGGCTTCTCTCTCAAACATACACACACACACACTACCCGGCACCGAAGGAGTAGGGTGGCACATCGATCTTGATAATAATCTATCTACTCCTCTTTCAAACACACACACACTCGCTATTTGTGCCTCTGTGCCTACCGCGCACACTCTCGATACGTCTTTCTCTCCCCCCCCAACAATGACAGTAGAAGGGTGACAACTCGATCTGATCATAATCTGTCAATTGGTTTCTCTCTCAAACATTGTGTCTCGGTGCCTCGCTCGGTAGCCCCCTCGATATGTAGACTTCTCGCGCGCGCACAGCTGTAGTGACGATGACGCTGAACCCAGTGTGCCTTGTTTTTACCGGCCTCATGTGATAGTTTTCACCCTGTTTTCTGTTAATTAACAAGGCAACCTTTTCTTTGTTACTACTAGTGAATCTGAAATCATTCGGGGCAGACATAAAATATATCACTTCAACCCAATTATCGCAGCAACTATTTTAAAAGAAATTAGCTAGCTGCCCGTACGTTGCACGGAACATCAAGATGCATTTGTATGAGTAGTTTATCTTGTGAGAGAAAAGGTTGAACGAGGGAAGGCCTTATTTGCGAACGTGGAGAGACGTGTGGGAATACTTTTGCAAAATTGCCATAGTTTCTTTCCTATCCGTTAGATATAAATCCGACGGCCTATATTGCAGGATGGCACGCACACCATCATCACCAACTCTGTTTTCTACTCCCTCCGTCCAAAAATACTTGTCATCAAAATGGATAAAAAGAGATGTATCTAAAACTAAAATACGTCTAGATACATTTCCTTTTATCCATTTTGATGACAAGTATTTCCGGACGGAGGGAGTATTTGTCTTTTTAGAGATTTCAACAAGTGACTATGACCGGACCTTACCAACATACTCAAAAAAGTAGTCCATAATTTTGATGTTACCCTCTTTTCTTGGCGGTGCAGTGCCATCTGGATACCTCATAAATAAATCAAGGACAAATCTGACCCCTTCCTGAAAAGACATACGGAGCAAAATGAGTGAATCTACACTCTAAAATATGTCTACATACACATTCGTATGTGGTAGTCCATTTGAAATCTGAAAAAGACAAATATTTAGGAACGAATGGAGTATATATAAGAGTAGACATGGAGATATATCTCCAGCATGGTCTACAACAAAAATGTGCTGGGCTGGTTAGCGCCGGATGCTCGCAACGCGATGACATGAGTTTGAATTCTGTCTTTTAACTTTATATTTTTATATTATATATTACTCTACTTATTTAATATATACTTCTTTCGCTACTGTACTGACAGTGGAACCCACAGAGTACTTAGAATACAAGATTAAGGATGGACTTGTTTCTTTTTAACTTTCTGTACGAAGCTGTAGCCACCCTGCAAGTCACGTGTACACTGTACATGCAATTAACTTTTTATAGAGGGACAATCATACAGGCAATTAACTCAAATGGATTGGATGTCACTCTATTATTTCCAGCATAAAGAGCATCTCCAACGGCAGCCGGCAAATTTCCTCCCGCTTCCTTAAGCGGAGGACAACATCAAACGCCAGCGGCATACATTTTTACAACTCTAACCAACCAGATGAAATTCGTGCAAACACGGACTGATTTCATATAAGCATGAAGGATTTTGTATAAAAAAGCCAGATCTTCATATAAACATGATGGATTTGATTACATTTACATGAACTAAGAGGTGCCAATCCGGCTCTCTTGTATAATTAATACTCCCTCCGTTCGGAAATACTTGTCCTAGAAATGGATGTATCTAGACTTATTTTAGTTCTAAATGGCCGCCCGCGGATCCCTTTGTCTTCCTCATGTCCGTCAGACACTTGCGAGGTCGACGAAGGTCCTCGGAAGAGACGAAGCAGCAAAGAAACCACCTGAATCCGCGGTCGTCGCCTCGGCGGTGGCCTTCATGGGTCCCAAGTGGCGGCGGCCTCCCGTGTTCTACTTCTCCTCGATGATGGCGGCGGACACGGAGAAGCTGGCCACCGACTCTTCGCTCTCCACGCACCCGGCTTCTGTCTCTGCCTGCATGGCGCTGCCACAGGCACGGGAGGCGCGCCCACAGACACGGGAGGCGCGGCCACCGCAGACACTGGTGGCGCGGTACGACGCAGCAGCGACGGCGCCCGTACCGGCGTGCTAGCCGCCGTGCCCGCGTGGAGCAACTCGCCACTCCTCATCGAGCTGAACTGGAGTGGCGAGTTGCTGAACCACGCACCTGCTTGGGGCGGCAACTGGCTCCGTCGGGCCAAGCGAGGTTGGTGAAGCACCGAGCGGCCTCGCCCGTATCCGGAGGGCTCGGCGGGCCACCCAGCCGGGTAATATGCCGGAGAATGGCTCATCGGAAGAGTGGAGAAAATGGTGAAGGAGGAGATGGGGGCGCGGCGGAGGGGTGCGATTCTTGCCCGCTGTCTGTTTGGCCTCCTGTAAATAGAGGGCGGAAGGTAGGAGCTTGGCCGGCATCTAGCCTCGTTTAAACTGAGGGCGGACGGGAGGAGCTCGGCCGGTGTTGCGTTTAATTCCGGCCCGCTCATGAACGGACATGTGGCAGGAGTAGGATTCTCGGTTTGCATGCGGGTTTAACGGAGGGGTTTAATGGAGGCGCCGGGCGTGCAGCGGGCGGCGCAGTACTATTCGATTTGACAGCAGTAATGAGCCGTCAAATCACAAAGGCCCTCGCCTCTCGTGAAACCGACCGAGCTAGACTGTCCCGCCCTCTAGCCTTTTAAAAAATGTATATACTCCACTTTTGTACAGTAGTAGTATTGATGGATTGCGCCATGGAGCAAAACTTGAAATTAAAAAAAAAGTGGTACATATAGAGAGCGCTCGTCGCCAAATTATGCATATAGTACTATTAAAAAGGCTTGTCACAATAATGGTGTCCAGCACAAGTGCACAACCCACCCCTCAAATAAAACTAAGCACCCTGGAATTCTTTGACAAAACTAAGCACCCTTAAATTCTTTGACAACTAAACTGCTGGCTATATGATGTTGGCCATATATATTGTACGTATATAATGTGAAGAAACGAGTGGTAGTACTATACCAACTAAAAGATGAGATGTAAGAAATACTAGTATGTACGTACTGAAGAGTTAAAGTAACAAGAAGAAACATAACATAGTTCTGCTGGGGGCTCAGCACAACACACCCCTCAAATTAAATTAAGCACACCTGAAATTAAACTTTGCAACTATTCCGGTAGACACTGCATTAGAACCACCATGAGCAACGACACTGCCACCTTACTCGGAGTCCTCGTCCACGTCCTCGACTTCGTCCTTGTCCCTCTTCCTCTTGGCCGATACTTCTTTGCTTGAACCGCACACTTGGTTGTTGCTCTTCATCCAACCCTTGTAGATATTGAAGCAAAGGTAGCCATCCATTGCCGCGTAGTGGATGTGGTCTATATCTAGTACATTCCGCTGCCATGCATGACGATGAAACGTGTATGGAGGTTTCTCCAGTTTACCGTACGAAGGATGAACCATGGCTCCTGCCAGGGTCAGCATTGAAGGCTGACGAGAGGACACCAGCCGATTCTTCTGGAGGTCGAAGGTGTTGCCTACAACGAGGCCTATCTGACGCAGGACTTCTTTGTCGTTACCAAAGTCTACAGTAACGAATTTGACTAGGTTGCTCTTGAGGAAATCCTTAAAATCCTGGCACTCAACGTCGGCATGGCATATGTGGTAGACCAAGCATAAGTCATGCACGCAAACCTGGATCACGGCGGGCTTCTTCCTCTCTTCGTCCTTTAGATCCTTCTCTCGTCCCAGGACTGTGGTGTACTCAACATCTAGCCCAGCGACCCACTCATCATCTGAGTCTTCGAACATGCGTCTGAAGCGAGAAAGGCATCCTTTCACCGTCGCGGAAGAACGGGTGTAGATGACGTCGAACTCATCGCCGGTGATGGTTCTAACCTTGTACTCACCGCCAATCGGGGAGATTTGGGACGCCATGGATTTGGGAGGAGGGTTAGGATTAGTGGAACTACCGTAATGTGAACGGACGGGACGACAAGGAGCGAACCGCCATAGTATTGAAGGACGTGCGGGGACGAGTAGGAGCGAACTGCCAGCGTGCGAACGACAGGGTAGTGGCTTTCCATTCTCCCATGATACGGGCTTCCGAGAGCCCTTCGATCTGAGATCGAACGGTTGCATGGCGTGATTCTAGACCTATGGGTGAATATCCTATCCTGGAGGGTTATTCTGCAAATTTTCAGCAACTTAGCATGTGACCGTTTGATCTCAGATCCAAGGGCTGCTAGCAGCCCGTATCGTGGTCGCGCCTACCACGACCGTCGCGCCGCTCGTGCGGTCGCGCCCTTGGAGATTTAACACGGTGCGTTAGGCTATCTGATGTTGGCATGTCATACATAGTCATCACTTAGTCACTCATACTACAACAAGGTTTTGGCTATAAGGTTGGCTATAAGTGTATTTTTTTACTTCTCTCTATCTCTTTCTTCGTACTCCCTCTGTCCCATAATATAAGAACGTTTTTGACACTAGTGTAGTGCCAAAAACGTTCTTATATTATGGGACACAGGGAGTACTAGTATTTATTGCATTGCCAAGGAGTGACCTCTTCCAATGAAGTGGTGTTGCTAAGTTTGCTTCATTTAATTAGCTATAGACTCAAAATTGTCTTTTCACCCAGGTACACGCGCTTAGCACTGTTTCTTCCTTGGGTCACCAAACTAGTCTCTCTCTTCTTGATTAACTTGCCACATCAGACTTTATGCCTACGTGGCAAGCTTAAGCACCTGTAGGAGCAAGTAAGTACAATAGTGCGCTTTACATGGCATTTTTGCATATGTGGAGGAAAGAGAGGCAAGGAAAAAGTGGAGAAGTGGGCTCTCATGCAAGAGCCAGCCTCTACTACATGGTGGAGCATTGGGAGAGGCACCTGTATGGAGGTGGTCAGGAATCGGGAGACTCACGCCGGTCGTAGCGCCGCAGTTAAAATGATAATGGTAAGTCAAATCACGGGGCCCCACCTGTCCAGCAATAACTCGCTGTCAAATCACACAGCCCTACGTTTGCAGCATCCTACTCCCTCGTCTTCTCGCGTCTCTGTCGAACCGACTAGGCGGAACTGCCCTGCCTACCACGCAGGAAAAGCCCGCGCAGTCTACTCCCTCCGTCTAGGTGACCAAGGTGGAGAGGAAAATGAGAGAACTTAATGTTTAGTATTTGCTAAGGCTGGTTGTAATGGTACTAGCCTTAGCAATTTTGATGAGGTGTCATAGAATTAAATGAAGAAAGAGAGAGAGTTGAGTACTATGTGTCATACATGGCAATAAATAAAGTACTACATGATACTAATATATGATACATGGCGCAGGAGTACTAAGTATTATTAATACAGTTTTGCTAGAACTCATCTCGATGAGATATAATTTGGTCTCATTCATCTTTTATAGCCATTGGACGTGATGCTATATAAGATGCGTGTGTGCTGACGTGAGTTGTATTTGTTCTTGTGCAACGAACTGACCACTACATGTCATGTTTGATAGTCTCAAGTCATTAAAAGCATACAAGCCCCACATCTCTTCTTGGTTGATTCCTCTATTTATGTCAAAAAATAAGAAAGAACGTGAGAGTTAATGCACCACGCCTATGTGTTTACTATTTGGTTTTCGTAAGATGACTTAATACTCACCTAGACGGAGGGAGTATTCGATTTGACAGCGGACGGCGCAGTTCCCGATACGGCTTTAATGCAGACGAGGGAGGGAGTAGCGGTTCCCGGTATGTTAAACGGCCAATGCATCCTCCTTCAATTAATGCATGAGGGAAGTAATGGGAGGAGGTCCGGGAAAAGAGGCTGCATGATGTGAATGCAACGCAGTTTGCCCTCATTGCCCTCATATAAAGGCGCCCCTCCATTCCAATGCATCTACCACATCGTACGCACCTAAGCATTTGCCTAAGCACCTACACTAAGTGCAAAAGACCTCACTCCAGACCCATGGCGGCGATGCGCGTGAGCGACCAGCGGCTGCGCCAGATGGTCCACGACGCCAGCCTGCGGCATGGCGCCGAGGATCATCTCCAGACGGTGTTGGAAACCGGCTGGTGGATGGCCGCCGTCGACGCCAACTACGACTCTCAGTTGGACCAGATGATCGTTGCCACCAGCAACAAGTTCACCGTCCTCAAGAAGCTCGCGGACGACATCGCCGTACTCCTCCAGCCCGCGCGCCCGGGCTCCTCATTGCCTGCCACCCTAATCGGCCTCCATGGCCGGAACCTCTTTCAAGCACTAGTGGCCCTGCGACTGCCACCGCCGCCACGAAGAATGTCCACCTGGAGGTCGCGCTCGCCGCGAGGTGCCTCGCCCTGCAAGAATTCGTCGACCTACACATCCACGTGTACGAGCAAATCGTGTACATAGGTATCAAGGCCAGTGAGGACGCTACGACGTTGGCCTTCCTCAACCGGCTGGAAGCCTTGGATGCCTTTGCTGAGAAGCACCTCGACCTCGCCACAAAAGCCGCCGCTCCGTAGCCGCCGGTCGTTGGCCCGGCGCACTAAGTTGAGGAGGAGGAGGTCGTACGTTCGTGGATCCATCTTTCTTCTTGCCTTCTGTAACCACCACTGCGATCGCATCATCGTGGCCTTAATTCTTATTGTGCTGTTGCATTCTCGTTCCAGTCAATACCGACATGTGCGATCCCTTTGCTTAATTATATGCATCACTGTAACTAGTACTCCATCCGTCAATTTATAAGTTGTGCTTACCTTTTCCATCAACTTCGTGCAACGCGCGGGCATCTTGCTAGAAACACTAGAATATGTCTATATAATCCGTATGTGGTAGTCCATTTGAAATCTCAAAAAAGACAAATATTTAGGTATGGAGAGAGTAATATATTAGGAGTATATCAAAACAATAGTGATTTCTTTCAAGTTTGTGAACAAATACTACTATTCTACTACTTTGGATCCGTCGCAACGCACGGGCACATTGCTGGTAAAAGGCAAAGGCCTGCCGCGTTCGCGTCGCACCCCCACATGCCCGGGAGTCGGGAGTACAATACGGCCCGTCCGGCACGACACATAGCTTAGGAAGGCGTGTTGCCTAGCATTTTCACTTTCATGTGGGACCGCCGTTGAGAAAACCGACACCCCGCCCGCCGCCGGGTTGGAAAACAGAAACGAGGGGAAGATCTAGCTGTAGCACGGAAGCCAAGAAATTTGGTGTATGACGGGGCTCGTTGATAGAGTAGGAGCATTCCGTACTAGTACTACTCCTACTAGTACCAAGTTTGTACTCCTAATACTATATTACTAGTACTACCACTATACAACTAGTAGGTACGTGCACGGCACAACATCGTAGGAACAAAAAACGGGAAGATCTTGTTTTGGGTGATTTATCTTATTTTCAATCAACGTAGTATGAATAATATGATGTGGGGGCACCCATGAAGCTTATATGGCTACGGAAGGTTAGAGAAAAATAAATAGATAATGTGTTTAGAGTGCACTCCACTAAATAGATATACTTTGGATCCATTGCAACGGACCGGCACATCTATATCTATACCCCCTATATAGTGTGTGAAAAACTTTGAAAGTTGGTCATTGGATGAAGCCAATCCGACGGTACAAAGATGGCAAATCCGAGCACTACTGGCCGTTGGATATCATCCACCAGATTCTGCCACATGTATAATCTAGAAGACTCCATGGTTGAACTTAATTCATGACTAACTTTGCCACAACTAAGCTTAGGCAAAGTTATTAGTTCTTCAAAATGAGAGCCACAAGTTGGCAAGCCTAAGGGAATCTTGCCACATTTTTTGTGTGTATCTCATGTGGGGCCTTAGTGTGGCTTGCCTAAGGTGTGGCTTGAACCAAACACTCACCTAAGTTAATCAAACTTGCCTAACCTTACATTCCACCAGATTTTGCCACATGTTAGAATCCAGAAAGCTCCACATGTAGAAGCATAATGTAACGCCCACGATGCGGCTATATCTCCCACGTGTCGAGGCACGACTTAGAGGCATAACCGCATAGTGGTTTTGTCGCAAGAAGGGTCATCTTCACACAATCCCATGTAAAGAACAAGAATGGGATAAAGAGTTGGCTTACAATCGCCACTTCACACAATACATAAATATTATTCATACATCATCCAAAATACAAACATGTAGACCGACTACGGTCAAAATCCAGATGAAAATAAGACAACCCCGAATGCTAGATCCCCGATCGTCCCAACTGGGCTCCACTACTGATCATCAGGAAAAGACACATAGTAACGACCACGTTCCTCGTCGAACTCCCACTTGAGATCGACCCCATCAACTGCACTGGCATCGTCGGCACCTGCAACTGTTTTGGTAGAATCTGTGAGTCACGAGGACTCAACAATCTCACACCCGCGAGATCAAGACTATATAAGCTTATAGGAAAGGATGGTGTAATGAGGTGGAGCTGCAGCGGCAATAAGCATATATGGTGGCTAACCTACGCAAGAGAGAGCGAGAAGAGAAGCAACGGAACGGTCGTCATCTAGTAATGACCAAGAAGTGATCCTGAACTCCTACTTACGTCATACATAACTCAGACCGTGTTCACTTCCCGGACTCCACCGAGAAGAGACCATCACGGCTACACACGCAGTTGATGTATTTTAATTGGGTCAAGTGACAAGTTCTCTACAACCGGACATTAACAAATTCCCATCTGCCTCATAACCGCGGGCACGGCTTTCGAAAGATAATACCCTGCAGGGGTGTCCCAACTTAGCCCATCATAAGCTCTCACGGTCAACGAAGGATAAACCTTCTCCCGGAAAGACCCGATCAGTCTCGGAATCCCGGTTTACAAGACATTTCGACAATGGTAAAACAAGACCAGCAAAGCCGCCCGATGCGCCGACAAATCCCGATAGGAGCTACACATATCTCGTTCTCAGGGCACACCGGATGAGACATCCTACGAGTAAAACCAGACCTCGAGTTTCCAGGAGGGGGCCCCGCAGTCTACTCAGTTCGGACCAACACTCGAAGGAGCACTGGCCCGGGGGGGTTAAAATAAGATGACCCTCGGGCTCGCGAAAACCCGGGGGAAAAGGCTTAGGTGGCAAATGGTAAAACCAAGGTTGGGCCTTGCTGGAGGAGTTTTATTCAAGGCGAACTGTCAAGCAGGTCCCATAAATCACCCGACCGTGTAAGGAACGCAAACTCAAGGAACATAATCCCGGTATATCAGTAACTAGGGCGGCAAGAGTGGAACAAAACACCAGGCATAAGGCCGAGCCTTCCACCCTTTACCAAATATATATAGATGCATTAATTAAATAAGAGATATTGTGATATCCCAACATATCCATGTTCCGACATGGAACCAACTTCAACTTCACCTGCAACTAGCAACGCTATAAGAAGGGCTGAGCAAAAGCGGTAACTTAGCCAAACAACGGTTTGCTAGGAAAGGATGGTTAGGGGCTGACATGGCAATATGGGAGACATGATATAGCAAGTGATAGGTAGCGTAGCATGGCAATAGAGCGAACAACTAGCAAAGCAAAGATAGAAGTGATTTCGAGGGGTGGTCATCTTGCCTGCAAGGTTCTCAGAGTTGTCGAAAGCTTGATCCTCGTAAGCGTACTCAACAGGTTCCTCGTTCACGAACTCGTCTCTCGGCTCTACCCAAGACAAGAACACAAACAAACGGAACCACAATCAACTACGAGAAATGCACAAGCAACATGATGCAAAACATGTATGATATGCAAGATATGATATGCGATGCGTATGCATGCTCCGGAAGGAAAATGATGAACAAGGCAGTAACTTGGCAAACCAAGCATGCCACTGGAAAGATGAGATGATTTCGATCGAAATCGATATAAAGATCACCGGAAACGGATGCACGGTTTGCAAATGGCAAGCAAAACAAGAATGACGCGAATCTGCGATAAACAGCATGATAGCACTTAAAATGCAACAAACAACAAAGCTGCAGCACTCCAACATAGCAACAAAGCATATGACAGTAATCTACAGAAGATGCTTGACAAAAGATGAACACTGAGCTACTGCTAGTTCACAACATATCAAGCTCAAACAAGCATGGCAAAAATGCAAAAGATAACAGGATCACAGACTTTGTGAAAAACTGGACATGGCAGAAAACAGCATCAGGTAGCAATGTTCAGAGCACAAAATCAACATGCTACAGGAACTTAACATGGCAAAACAAGGCATGTCAGTATTCTACTAAATGCATATGACACAAGTCCCTTACTGACCATAAGCCAAAAAGGACAAGAAGATATGATGGCAAGCATGTAAACATAGCAAGTTTCGTTATCAGGTTTCTGACTTGGCAGAAAACAGAGCATGGCAGAAATAATAATATGAAGGCATGTTTGTGAGCTTGATGCACTCACTATATAGCAATGCATGATAAACGAAGCATACCTACGGTAAGATGGCATGTTCATGAAGCTATCCATGGCAAGAACAATAGCATAGCATGTATAGATCAACTACCATAAGCTTGCAAAAATGAATATCATGTTAAGAATCTGCCAGAAATATTTTATAGCAAAAGTAGAGCAAGATTGAGTCATGCTATGGCACTCCATCAATATAAAAAAGGGCACTAATGGATCAATTACAACAATATCTACAAAATATCATTACTGAACATCTCCAAAATATGCATGGATCTCTCTGTAGCATCAAGTTTACATGGCAATAAAATAACAGCAGACAAAGACTTTACGAAGCCTACTTTGCATGCTTGTGCTAGTCACCACAAAGATCACAAAAATACACGGCATACACCACTGGAAAGATGGCATGGCATACAACAAAACACATGTAGAGCTCATGCCCATAAGATGCACAGATTTAATGATACAAAAATGACAAATCTCCAAGTTCTGATAAGAACCAGCAGATAACATCAACTAGCCCTCTTGCAACAGATATTTGGGCATCAATGTGACCTCTAATGAACATGGTGAAATTGAACAAAATGTAGAGCATCGCTAGGCGAACAATTTGACATATTACACGCGCGAAACGGAGCTACATGCAAGAAGTTATGCACTGATGAACATGGCAATATGCTGTAAAAGGAAAAAACTTGGAGAAATTTTAGGGGCTTCGGAAAGTCAACGCATACAGTGGCTGGATCCAGATCGGGGCCGAGCCTCGAGGGCGCTCGCCGGGGCGGTGGTGCGGCTCGTCGGCGGGAGGAGAGGAGAGGCCGGAGGGGCGCCGGAGGAAGGAGGAGGCGGCGGCCTCGGGGCCGGCGGCGGCGGTGCCGGCCGGAGGGAGGCGGCGAGCGGCGGAAGGCACGGCGGCGGGCACGTCGGGCGGCGTGACGGCGAGGGGCACCGGCGGCGGGC
>NC_057811.1:450207996-450217757 GCF_018294505.1 Triticum aestivum
CGGCGCGGTGGAGGATACGGCGGCGACAGGTGGCCGCTCGCGAGTGGCTGGAGGCGGCGGCGGCTTTGTTCGGCCGGCGTACGGACACGTCCGGCGCGGCGCGAGGGAAAAAGTTAGGGTTCGTCTGCGAATGTAATTTCGGGGGGATGCTCTTTTATAGCTAGAGGGAGCTAGGAGGCTCCAAATGAGGTGCGGTTTTCGCCCACACGATCGTGATCGAACGACCTAGAGCATGGAAGAGAGTTTGTTGGGTTTTGGGCTGGGTTTGAGGGGGGTTTTTGCTGGACACTCAAATGGACATTGCGGATGCCCTATTAACCGTTGGAGTACCAAACGACCTCCAAATGGAACGAAACTTGACCGGTGGTCTCCGGGTGGTATACTAAGGCCACTTGACAAGTCTCGGTCCATTCCGAGAATGTTTGACACCCGCACACGAAAGAAAACAAGAGGGGTGCACCGGAGGAGATAGGAGCGCCGGATTGCAAAACGGACAACAGGGAAAATGCTCGGATGCAAGAGACGAACACATATGCAAATGTAATGCACATAATGACATGATATGAAATGCATGACATGAACAAAATACAAAGCGAAAAACAAAACCCGACCACGGAGGGAATATCATAGCACATAGCCGAAAATGGCAAGAATCGGAGTTACAAATATGGCAAGTTACATGCGGGGTGTTACAACACTCCACCACTACGAGAGGATCTCGTCCCGAGATCTAGGACTGAAAGAACTCCGGATATTCAGAACGGAGATGATCCTCGCGTTCCCAGGTGGCTTCCCGGTCGGAATGGTGCGACCACTTCACTTTCAGGAATTTGATTGACTTGTTGCGAGTCTTGCGCTCAGTTTCTTCAAGAATAGCAACGGGGTGCTCATGATATGACAAATCTTCTTGGAGGTCAATCTCTTCGAAGTTGATAGTGCGCTCAGGCGTCTTGAAGAATTTGCGGAGCTGTGACACGTGGAACACATCGTGCACGTTCGCGAAGTTGGAAGGAAGCTCAAGTTGATAGGCGAGGTCGCCTCTTTTGCCAGTGATCTTGAAAGGACCCACGTATCTAGGGGCAAGCTTCCCTTTGATACCGAAGCGACGAGTGCCTTTCATTGGAGAGACGCGGAGGTAGACATGGTCTCCGATCTCGAAAGCCAAATCACGATGCTTACTATCATAGTAACTCTTATGGCGCGATTGCGCGGCTTTGAGATTATCACGGATGACTTTACACATTTCTTCAGCTTCAGTGATTAAGTCATTGCCAAGAAGTTGGCGTTCACCAGTCTCAGACCAGTTAAGAGGAGTACGACACTTTCTGCCATAGAGAATCTCGAATGGGGCCTTGCCCGAACTCGCTTGGAAGCTGTTGTTGTAGGAGAATTCGGCATATGGAAGACAATCTTCCCATTTCATGCCAAAAGAAATGACACAAGCCCTGAGCATATCTTCAAGAATTTGATTGACTCGCTCGACTTGGCCACTAGTTTGAGGATGGAAAGCTGTGCTGAAGCGAATGTTAGTGCCCATGGCCTTCTGGAAGGAGTCCCAGAACTTAGAGGTGAAGATGCTTCCACGATCTGAAGAAATCAATTGTGGAATGCCGTGCAAGGAGACAAGTCTGGAGGTGTAAAGCTCTGCCAGCTGAGCTGCTGTGATGGATTCTTTGATAGGAAGGAAATGAGCCACTTTAGAAAGCTTGTCGATGACAACGAAGATAGCATCATTTCCGCGCTTGGACTTTGGAAAACCACTCACGAAGTCCATTTCGATGTGATCAAACTTCCATTCTGGGATAGCAAGAGGTTGGAGGAGACCAGCTGGTCATTGGTGTTCTGCTTTCACTCTTCGACAGACATTACATTCATTCACAAATTGAGCAATTTCTCGCTTCATTCGAGTCCACCAATACGACTGCTTGAGGTCATGATACATCTTCGTACTTCCAGGATGAATGGAAAGGAGAGATTGTGTGCCTCGTTCATAATGACTTTCCTTAGATCACCTTTAGGAACCACAATCCGGTCCTCGAAGAATAAAGTGTCTCTGTCATCAATGCGATAGCACTTGTATTTGGGAAGACCCTTGTCGATACCACGTTTCACCTTCTTCACCATGGCATCAAGGAGTTGTGCCTCACAAATTTGATCTTCCAAAGTAGGAGAGACTATGAGGTTGGCAAGAAAGCCTTGAGGAACAACTTGGAGATTCAGCTTGCGGAAAGCTTCACAAAGATCCGGTTGGAATGGCTTGAGAATTAAGCTGTTGCAATAAGCCTTCCTGCTTAAAGCATCTGCAATGGCATTTGCTTTGCCTGGAGTATATTCAATACTCGGATTGTACTCTTGAATCATTTCGACCCATCGAGTCTGCCTGAGGTTGAGGTTGGGCTGAGTGAAGATGTACTTGAGACTCTTGTGATCGGTGAAAATGTCCACTTGTCTACCCAACAAGAGATGTCTCCACGTTATCAATGCATGGACAACTGCCGCCAACTCAAGATCGTGAGTGGGGTAGTTCTTCTCATTGGGCTTCAACTGACGAGAGGTATAGGCCACAACTTTCTTCTCTTGCATTAACACAGCACGAGACCTTGGAGAGAAGCATCACATAAAACTTCAAACGGCTTGGATTCATCAGGAGGAGTTAAGACAGGAGCGGTGACGAGTTTCTCTTTGAGAGTGTTGAAAGCAACATCACACTCAGGAGACCAGACATACTTCACATGCTTCTGGAGGAGGTTGGAAAGAGGCTTTGCAATCTTGGAGAAATTCTCAACGAATCTTCGGCAATAGCTTGCAAGACCAAGAAAACTGCGGAGCTGCTTGACATTCTGAGGAGGTTCCCAATTCACAATTGCGGACACCTTCTCGGGGTTAACAGCGATGCCCTTGGCAGAGATGATGTGACCAAGGAAAAGAACTTCATCAAGCCAAAACTCACATTTGGAGAACTTCGCATAGAATTGATACTCTCTGAGCTTGTCGAGCACCAATCGCAAATGTTTGGCATGATCCTTCTTATTCTTGGAGCAGACTAAGATATCATTGAGATACACCAGAACGAATTCATTGGTATAGGGGTTGAAGATGAAATTCATCATCCGAGAGAATACTGGAGGAGCATTGACAAGGCCGAAAGACACGACAGTATATTCATAAGAACCAAAGCTTGTTCTGAATGCTGTCTTGGGAATATCTTCTTCACGAATGCGAATCTGATGATAACCCATACGAAGGTCAAGCTTCGAGAATACTTTAGCCCCTTTGAGTTGCTCAAATAGCTCATTGATGTTGGGAAGTGGATACTTGTTCTTGATTGTCTTCTTGTTCAATGGACGGTAGTCGACACAAAGTCGGTCCGTGCCATCCTTCTTCTTGACAAAAAGAACACCACAACCCCATGGAGAAGAACTCGGTCTGATCAAACCCAGACGCTCTTGTTCATTGAGCTGTTTCTTCAATTCCTTCAGCTCGTTGGGTCCAAGCTTGTATGGACGCTTGCAAACGGGTTTGGTACCAGGCTCTAGTTCGATAACGAACTCAACTGGCCGATGAGGAGGCATACCCGGAAGCTCTTCTGGAAAGACATCTTGATACTCACAAACGACTGGAATTTGAGAGATGGCATTCAATTCGCCCTTCTCATTGAGAGAGAAAAACCGAATGGTTTCATCACGAGCGGCAAAATAATCACATCCTCAGAAGAGTGTGTCAATTGAATTTCCCTGGCAGCACAATCAAGTTGAGCCTTGTGCTTAGAAAGCCAGTCCATCCCGAGAATAAGATCAATATCCGAGTCACCAAGAACAATTGGAGAAGACAGAAATTTATAGTCGCCCATCTTGATGGAAACATCGGGAGCAACCAAACTAGAAGACAAAAGCTTTCCCGGAGAAACAACTTGCATAACTTTGGATAAAATCTCTGTGTCAACATTGTGCTTCGATGCAAAAGGGTATGACAAGAAAGAATGCGATGCACCAGTATCAAAAAGAACTTTTGCAGGAATATCATTAACTGAGAGATTACCCATTATCACATCAGTAGATTCCTCCACTTGGGCTGCATTCATCATGTTCACCTTTGCAGACTTTGGATTATGCTTGACCACCGCATTGCTGGAAGATCTGACAGGAGGAGGAGGAGGAAGACGCCTTTGGTTGAAGCACTTGTTAGCATAGTGACCTTTCTGCTGACATTTGTTGCAAGTCACCTCTGAGAGTGGACGGTGATAAGGAGCATTAGACTTTGGAGCTTGATTCTGAGACTTGTTCTGATAGCCAGAGTTGGAAGAGTTGGAAGAACCATGGCCACCTTTGTTCTTCTGCTGATAAGGCTGACGAAACGGAGGAGGAGGAGGCAACCAGAACTTCTGTTGCTTAGCTGTCACAAGTGAGGAAGAAGAAGACTGAACTGCGTCTCTGACTCTCTTCTTAGAAGCCTCACACTTGAGCTGAGCAGCCTCTTGCTTCAGTGCCATATTATAGAATTGATCAATTTGAGTAGGCTCAACAAGAACGAGAGCTAACTGTAGCTCCTCTTTAAGTCCACCTCTGAAGTGATAGATCATGCTCTTCTCATCAGGAACGTCTTGTTTAGCGAAGCGAGCAATTTTCTGAAACTGGATGTTGTATTGATACACAGACATGTTGCCTTGCTTGAGATTGCGGAACTCCTCACGCTTGCTCTCAACAACACTTTGTGGAATGTGGTGCGCTTTGAAGTCCCGACAGAAGTCAGTCCAAGTGATCACACGACCTCCTCTGGAATCTTTGTATTGTTGATACCAATCAGCAGCTTGGTCCTTGAGCTGGAAAGAAGCGAACTTGACATAGTCCTCAGGCCTGACATTGCTACATTCAAAATGCTTGTTGATGTCCACGAGCCAATCATCGGCATCCGTGGCCTCGGCACAGTAGCTGAAAGACTTGGGCTGATTTGCGAGAAACTGGTTGAGTGTAGCGAAGTGAAACTGATTGTTGCCTTGACCTTGATTGCCTTGATTGCCTTGCCCTTGGGTGCGTTCTTACAAGAGTTGCAGAATCATCTGAGCATTGGCGTTGGTGGCTGCCATGATAGCTTGCCATGCCTCCGGAGGTGGAGGTGGTGGCGGAGGGTTCGCTTGACTCCCTTCATTGCGATCCGGATTCTGACGCGTTGGCGGAGCCATCCTGAAGAGGGTGACATCCGTTAGCATCTTGATAGACAAATAGATAAGTAGAATCAACGGATAGAAATTGCAACATATAGTCTTCACAATAAACATTCGAACGAAGATGAACGAATGAATTCCGTAGTAAATCATCACACTTCCATAAGTTGAGAAGCCACTTAGAAAAGATATGGATTCAACATATGACTTCGAAGCAACTCGAATACCACAATTCAAAACAAAACAAAGTATTGGCTTGCAGAATAAGCCGGAACAAACATATGATAGAGATTTCGTCCGAAGTTTTCGTGGTGGGGCCCACACGGGCTCAATCGTACAGCACCATCATGTACAAGGCTGTGCACATGACATACGAAACGTCCCCGAGTCGGCATAGCCATGGACTCTTTAAGACACTACGAGACCACTGTAAAACCAACCGTGTACAGGCGGACCACTAGACGTCGAACCCCAATCTCATATCATGCGTCTGTCGGAAAGATATCCTAAGGCTACTAGAATTCCCACTTATAAACTCCCGAAACTTTCTGGTTATGCAATCTGGTGTAGGGGATACAGGGGACACAAAATATATCACCCAAACTAACAATACCTAGATCCAGTTGTATCCATCCGTCAACACATAACCAAGAAACCTTCGGAAATCGTTTACCTCAACCTTCGAAAAACATCCGTTATACAAGTTATGGCAATACTCCCGAACTCCCGCCCCAGTACTGGGTGGCGTCGAGGTGATCTCACCAACAACTGCATAAAAGAGATTTCGATGTCGGCGAAACTCAGGTATTCCAGAACTGAAACGATAAAATTGTGACGACAACACCTCGGAGCTCAACTCCCCGGGACACTGCCACAACCCCTAAATGTCAGGAGGCACCAAGAACAATGTTCTTGTCACAAAACCATCGGAACGATTCCAAGATACCCGCGTGATCCTAAAAAAAAATTAGTGAAATTTGAGGAGAGAATAGTCAAAACTTATACATCAGGAGACCTCACCAGAGCGACGAAGGGACTGAGGAGTAAAAAGAATCCTACTCTCCGATATATATAATCCTAAGACTCAAAACATTTTGTTCTAGACTCAACAATGCCAGCGATTCGATCAAGCAGGGGGCTCCTAAGTCGGGGATGGCTCTGATTACCAACTTGTAATGCCAACGATGCGGCTATATCTCCCACGTGTCGAGGCACGACTTAGAGGCATAACCGCATAGTGGTTTTGTCGCAAGAAGGGTCATCTTCACACAATCCCATGTAAAGAACAAGAATGGGATTAAGAGTTGGCTTACAATCGCCACTTCACACAATACATAAATATTATTCATACATCATCCAAAATACAAACATGTAGACCGACTACGGTCAAAATCCAGATGAAAATAAGACAACCCCGAATGCTAGATCCCCGATCGTCCCAACTGGGCTCCACTACTGATCATCAGGAAAAGACACATAGTAACGACCACGTTCCTTGTCGAACTCCCACTTGAGATCGACCCCATCAACTGCACTGGCATCGTCGGCACCTGCAACTGTTTTGGTAGAATCTGTGAGTCACGAGGACTCAGCAATCTCACACCCGCGAGATCAAGACTATTTAAGCTTATAGGAAAGGATGGTGTAATGAGGTGGAGCTGCAGCGGCAATAAGCATATATGGTGGCTAACCTACGCAAGAGAGAGCGAGAAGAGAAGCAACGGAACGGTCGTCATCTAGTAATGACCAAGAAGTGATCCTGAACTCCTACTTACGTCATACATAACTCAGACCGTGTTCACTTCCCGGACTCCACCGAGAAGAGACCATCACGGCTACACACGCAGTTGATGTATTTTAATTGGGTCAAGTGACAAGTTCTCTACAACCGGACATTAACAAATTCCCATCTGCCTCATAACCGCGGGCACGGCTTTCGAAAGATAATACCCTGCAGGGGTGTCCCAACTTAGCCCATCATAAGCTCTCACGGTCAACGAAGGATAAACCTTCTCCCGGAAAGACCCGATCAGTCTCGGAATCCCGGTTTACAAGACATTTCGACAATGGTAAAACAAGACCAGCAAAGCCGCCCGATGCACCGACAAATCCCAATAGAAGCTGCACATATCTCGTTCTCAGGGCACACCGGATGAGACATCCTACGAGTAAAACCAGACCTCGAGTTTCCAGGAGGGGGCCCCGCAGTCTACTCAGTTCGGACCAACACTCGAAGGAGCACTGGCCCGGGGGGGTTAAAATAAGATGACCCTCGGGCTCACGAAAACCCGGGGGAAAAGGCTTAGGTGGCAAATGGTAAAACCAAGGTTGGGCCTTGCTGGAGGAGTTTTATTCAAGGCGAACTGTCAAGGGGGTCCCATAAATCACCCGACCGTGTAAGGAACGCAAACTCAAGGAACATAATCCCGGTATATCAGTAACTAGGGCGGCAAGAATGGAACAAAACACCAGGCATAAGGCCGAGCCTTCTACCCTTTACCAAATATATATATAGATGCATTAATTAAATAAGAGATATTATGATATCCCAACATATCCATGTTCCGACATGGAACCAACTTCAACTTCACCTGCAACTAGCAACGCTATAAGAAGGGCTGAGCAAAAGCGGTAACTTAGCCAAACAACGGTTTGCTAGGAAAGGATGGTTAGGGGCTGACATGGCAATATGGGAGACATGATATAGCAAGTGATAGGTAGCGTAGCATGGCAATAGAGCGAACAACTAGCAAAGCAAAGATAGAAGTGATTTCGAGGGGTGGTCATCTTGCCTGCAAGGTTCTCAGAGTTGTCGAAAGCTTGATCCTCGTAAGCGTACTCAACAGGTTCCTCGTTCACGAACTCGTCTCCCGGCTCTACCCAAGACAAGAACACAAACAAACGGAACCACAATCAACTACGAGAAATGCACAAGCAACATGATGCAAAACATGTATGATATGCAAGATATGATATGCGATGCGTATTCATGCTCCGAAGGAAAATGATGAACAAGGTAGTAACTTGGCAAACCAAGCATGCCACTGGAAAGATGAGATGATTTCGGTCGAAATCGATATAAAGATCACCGGAAACGGATGCACGGTTTGCAAATGGCAAGCAAAACAAGAATGACGCGAATCTGCGATAAACAGCATGATAGCACATAAAATGCAACAAACAACAAAGCTGCAGCACTCCAACATAGCAACAAATCATATGACAGTAATCTACAGGAGATGCTTGACAAAAGATGAACACTGAGCTACTGCTAGTTCACAACATATCAAGCTCAAACAAGCATGGCAAAAATGCAAAAGATAACAGGATCACAGACATGGTGAAAAACTGGACATGGCAGAAAACAGCATCAGGTAGCAATGTTCAGAGCACGAAATCAACATGCTACAGGAACTTAACATGGCAAAACAAGGCATGTCATTATTCTACTAAATGCATATGACACAAGTCCCTTACTGACCATAAGCCAAAAAGGACCAGAAGATATGATGGCAAGCATGTAAACATAGCAAGTTTCGTTATCAGGTTTCAGACTTGGCAGAAAACAGAGCATGACAGAAATAATAATATGAAGGCATGTTTGTGAGCTCGATGCACTCACTACAGACCAATGCATGATAAAACAAGCATACCTACGGTAAGATGGCATGTTCATGAAGCTATCCATCGCAAGAACAATAGCATAGCATCTATAGATCAACTACAATAAGCTTGGCAAAAATGAATATAATGTTAAGAATCTGCCAGAAATATTTTATAGAAAAAGTAGAGCAAGATTGAGTCATGCTATGGCACTCCATAAATGCAACAAAACGCAGGTATGGATCAATTGCAACAATAGCTACAAAACATCCTTACTGAACATCTCCAAAATATGCATGGATCTCTATGTAGCATCAAGTTTACATGGCAATAAAATAACAGCAGACAAAGACTTAGAGAAATCACCAAGTCCCTGAAATCAGAAACATTATGAAGTCTACTTTGCATGCTTGTGCTAGTCACCACAGAGATCACAAAACTACACGGCATACACCACTGGAAAGATGGCATGGCATACAACAAAACACATGTAGAGCTCATGCCCATAAGATGCACAGATTTAATGATACAAAAATGACAAATCTCCAAGTTCTGATAAGAACCAGCAGATAACAGCAACTAGCCCTCTTGCAACAGAGATTTGGGCATCAATGTGACCTCTAATGAACATAGTGCAATTGAACAAAATGTAGAGCATCGTAAGGCGAACAATTTGACATGTTACACGCGTGAAACGGAGCTACATCCAAGAAGTTATGCACTGATGAACATGGCAATATGCTGTAAAAGGAAAAAACTTGGAGAAATTTTAGGGGCTTCGGAAAGTCAACGCATACAGTGGCTGGATCCAGATCGGGGCCGAGCCTCGAGGGCGCTCGCCGGGGCGGTGGTGCGGCTCGTCGGCGGGAGGAGAGGAGAGGCCGGAGGGGCGCCGGAGGAAGGAGGAGGCGGCGGCCTCGGGGCCGGCGGCGAGCGGCGGAAGGCACGGCGGCGGGCACGTCGGGCGGCGTGACAGCGAGGGGCACCGGCAGAAGGC
>NC_057811.1:450218899-450228072 GCF_018294505.1 Triticum aestivum
AATGCACATAATGACATGATATGAAATGCATGACATGAACAAAATACAAAGCGAAAAACAAAACCCGACCACGGAGGGAATATCATAGCACATAGCCGAAAATGGCAAGAATCGGAGTTACAAATATGGCAAGTTACATGCGGGGTGTTACAACACTCCACCACTACGAGAGGATCTCGTCCCGAGATCTAGGACTGAAAGAACTCCGGATATTCAGAACGGAGATGATCCTCGCGTTCCCAGGTGGCTTCCCGGTCGGAATGGTGCGACCACTTCACTTTCAGGAATTTGATTGACTTGTTGCGAGTCTTGCGCTCAGTTTCTTCAAGAATAGCAACGGGGTGCTCATGATATGACAAATCTTCTTGGAGGTCAATCTCTTCGAAGTTGATAGTGCGCTCAGGCGTCTTGAAGAATTTGCGGAGCTGTGACACGTGGAACACATCGTGCACGTTCGCGAAGTTGGAAGGAAGCTCAAGTTGATAGGCGAGGTCGCCTCTTTTGCCAGTGATCTTGAAAGGACCCACGTATCTAGGGGCAAGCTTCCCTTTGATACCGAAGCGACGAGTGCCTTTCATTGGAGAGACGCGGAGGTAGACATGGTCTCCGATCTCGAAAGCCAAATCACGATGCTTACTATCATAGTAACTCTTATGGCGCGATTGCGCGGCTTTGAGATTATCACGGATGACTTTACACATTTCTTCAGCTTCAGTGATTAAGTCATTGCCAAGAAGTTGGCGTTCACCAGTCTCAGACCAGTTAAGAGGAGTACGACACTTTCTGCCATAGAGAATCTCGAATGGGGCCTTGCCCGAACTCGCTTGGAAGCTGTTGTTGTAGGAGAATTCGGCATATGGAAGACAATCTTCCCATTTCATGCCAAAAGAAATGACACAAGCCCTGAGCATATCTTCAAGAATTTGATTGACTCGCTCGACTTGGCCACTAGTTTGAGGATGGAAAGCTGTGCTGAAGCGAATGTTAGTGCCCATGGCCTTCTGGAAGGAGTCCCAGAACTTAGAGGTGAAGATGCTTCCACGATCTGAAGAAATCAATTGTGGAATGCCGTGCAAGGAGACAAGTCTGGAGGTGTAAAGCTCTGCCAGCTGAGCTGCTGTGATGGATTCTTTGATAGGAAGGAAATGAGCCACTTTAGAAAGCTTGTCGATGACAACGAAGATAGCATCATTTCCGCGCTTGGACTTTGGAAAACCACTCACGAAGTCCATTTCGATGTGATCAAACTTCCATTCTGGGATAGCAAGAGGTTGGAGGAGACCAGCTGGTCATTGGTGTTCTGCTTTCACTCTTCGACAGACATTACATTCATTCACAAATTGAGCAATTTCTCGCTTCATTCGAGTCCACCAATACGACTGCTTGAGGTCATGATACATCTTCGTACTTCCAGGATGAATGGAAAGGAGAGATTGTGTGCCTCGTTCATAATGACTTTCCTTAGATCACCTTTAGGAACCACAATCCGGTCCTCGAAGAATAAAGTGTCTCTGTCATCAATGCGATAGCACTTGTATTTGGGAAGACCCTTGTCGATACCACGTTTCACCTTCTTCACCATGGCATCAAGGAGTTGTGCCTCACAAATTTGATCTTCCAAAGTAGGAGAGACTATGAGGTTGGCAAGAAAGCCTTGAGGAACAACTTGGAGATTCAGCTTGCGGAAAGCTTCACAAAGATCCGGTTGGAATGGCTTGAGAATTAAGCTGTTGCAATAAGCCTTCCTGCTTAAAGCATCTGCAATGGCATTTGCTTTGCCTGGAGTATATTCAATACTCGGATTGTACTCTTGAATCATTTCGACCCATCGAGTCTGCCTGAGGTTGAGGTTGGGCTGAGTGAAGATGTACTTGAGACTCTTGTGATCGGTGAAAATGTCCACTTGTCTACCCAACAAGAGATGTCTCCACGTTATCAATGCATGGACAACTGCCGCCAACTCAAGATCGTGAGTGGGGTAGTTCTTCTCATTGGGCTTCAACTGACGAGAGGTATAGGCCACAACTTTCTTCTCTTGCATTAACACAGCACGAGACCTTGGAGAGAAGCATCACATAAAACTTCAAACGGCTTGGATTCATCAGGAGGAGTTAAGACAGGAGCGGTGACGAGTTTCTCTTTGAGAGTGTTGAAAGCAACATCACACTCAGGAGACCAGACATACTTCACATGCTTCTGGAGGAGGTTGGAAAGAGGCTTTGCAATCTTGGAGAAATTCTCAACGAATCTTCGGCAATAGCTTGCAAGACCAAGAAAACTGCGGAGCTGCTTGACATTCTGAGGAGGTTCCCAATTCACAATTGCGGACACCTTCTCGGGGTTAACAGCGATGCCCTTGGCAGAGATGATGTGACCAAGGAAAAGAACTTCATCAAGCCAAAACTCACATTTGGAGAACTTCGCATAGAATTGATACTCTCTGAGCTTGTCGAGCACCAATCGCAAATGTTGGGCATGATCCTTCTTATTCTTGGAGAAGACTAAGATATCATCGAGATACACCAGAACGAATTCATTGGTATAGGGGTTGAAGATGAAATTCATCATCCGAGAGAATACTGGAGGAGCATTGACAAGGCCGAAAGACACGACAGTATATTCATAAGAACCAAAGCTTGTTCTGAATGCTGTCTTGGGAATATCTTCTTCACGAATGCGAATCTGATGATAACCCATACGAAGGTTAAGCTTCGAGAATACTTTAGCCCCTTTGAGTTGCTCAAATAGCTCATTGATGTTGGGAAGTGGATACTTGTTCTTGATTGTCTTCTTGTTCAATGGACGGTAGTCGACACAAAGTCGGTCCGTGCCATCCTTCTTCTTGACAAAAAGAACACCACAACCCCATGGAGAAGAACTCGGTCTGATCAAACCCAGACGCTCTTGTTCATTGAGCTGTTTCTTCAATTCCTTCAGCTCGTTGGGTCCAAGCTTGTATGGACGCTTGCAAACGGGTTCGGTACCAGGCTCTAGTTCGATAACGAACTCAACTGGCCGATGAGGAGGCATACTCGGAAGCTCTTCTGGGAAGACATCTTGATACTCACAAACGACTGGAATTTGAGAGATGGCATTCAATTCGCCCTTCTCATTGAGAGAGAAAAACCGAATGGTTTCATCACGAGCGGCAAAATAATCACATCCTCAGAAGAATGTGTCAATTGAATTTCCCTGGCAGCACAATCAAGTTGAGCCTTGTGCTTAGAAAGCCAATCCATCCCGAGAATAAGATCAATATCCGAGTCACCAAGAACAATTGGAGAAGACAGAAATTTATAGTCGCCCATCTTGATGGAAACATCGGGAGCAACCAAACTAGAAGACAAAAGCTTTCCCGGAGAAACAACTTGCAAAACTTTGGATAAAATCTCTGTGTCAACATTGTGCTTCGATGCAAAAGGGTATGACAAGAAAGAATGCGATGCACCAGTATCAAAAAGAACTTTTGCAGGAATATCATTAACTGAGAGATTACCCATTATCACATCAGTAGATTCCTCCACTTGGGCTGCATTCATCATGTTCACCTTTGCAGACTTTGGATTATGCTTGACCACCGCATTGCTGGAAGATCTGACAGGAGGAGGAGGAGGAAGACGCCTTTGGTTGAAGCACTTGTTAGCATAGTGACCTTTCTGCTGACATTTGTTGCAAGTCACCTCTGAGAGTGGACGGTGATAAGGAGCATTAGACTTTGGAGCTTGATTCTGAGACTTGTTCTGATAGCCAGAGTTGGAAGAGTTGGAAGAACCATGGCCACCTTTGTTCTTCTGCTGATAAGGCTGACGAAATGGAGGAGGAGGAGGCAACCAGAACTTCTGTTGCTTAGCTGTCACAAGTGAGGAAGAAGAAGACTGAACTGCGTCTCTGACTCTCTTCTTAGAAGCCTCACACTTGAGCTGAGCAGCCTCTTGCTTCAGTGCCATATTATAGAATTGATCAATTTGAGTAGGCTCAACAAGAACGAGAGCTAACTGTAGCTCCTCTTTAAGTCCACCTCTGAAGTGATAGATCATGCTCTTCTCATCAGGAACGTCTTGTTTAGCGAAGCGAGCAATTTTCTGAAACTGGATGTTGTGTTGATACACAGACATGTTGCCTTGCTTGAGATTGCGGAACTCCTCACGCTTGCTCTCAACAACACTTTGTGGAATGTGGTGCGCTTTGAAGTCCCGACAGAAGTCAGTCCAAGTGATCACACGACCTCCTCTGGAATCTTTGTATTGTTGATACCAATCAGCAGCTTGGTCCTTGAGCTGGAAAGAAGCGAACTTGACATAGTCCTCAGGCCTGACATTGCTACATTCAAAATGCTTGTTGATGTCCACGAGCCAATCATCGGCATCCGTGGCCTCGGCACAGTAGCTGAAAGACTTGGGCTGATTTGCGAGAAACTGGTTGAGTGTAGCGAAGTGAAACTGATTGTTGCCTTGACCTTGATTGCCTTGATTGCCTTGCCCTTGGGTGCGTTCTTACAAGAGTTGCAGAATCATCTGAGCATTGGCGTTGGTGGCTGCCATGATAGCTTGCCATGCCTTCGGAGGTGGAGGTGGTGGCGGAGGTTTCGCTTGACTCCCTTCATTGCGATCCGGATTCTGACGCGTTGGCGGAGCCATCCTGAAGAGGGTGACATCCGTTAGCATCTTGATAGACAAATAGATAAGTAGAATCAACGGATAGAAATTGCAACATATAGTCTTCACAATAAACATTCGAACGAAGATGAACGAATGAATTCCGTAGTAAATCATCACACTTCCATAAGTTGAGAAGCCACTTAGAAAAGATATGGATTCAACATATGACTTCGAAGCAACTCGAATACCACAATTCAAAACAAAACAAAGTATTGGCTTGCAGAATAAGCCGGAACAAACATATGATAGAGATTTCGTCCGAAGTTTTCGTGGTGGGGCCCACACGGGCTCAATCGTACAGCACCATCATGTACAAGGCTGTGCACATGACATACGAAACGTCCCCGAGTCGGCATAGCCATGGACTCTTTAAGACACTACGAGACCACTGTAAAACCAACCGTGTACAGGCGGACCACTAGACGTCGAACCCCAATCTCATATCATGCGTCTGTCGGAAAGATATCCTAAGGCTACTAGAATTCCCACTTATAAACTCCCGAAACTTTCTGGTTATGCAATCTGGTGTAGGGGATACAGGGGACACAAAATATATCACCCAAACTAACAATACCTAGATCCAGCTGTATCCATCCGTCAACACATAACCAAGAAACCTTCGGAAATCGTTTACCTCAACCTTCGAAAAACATCCGTTATACAAGTTATGGCAATACTCCCGAACTCCCGCCCCAGTACTGGGTGGCGTCGAGGTGATCTCACCAACAACTGCATAAAAGAGATTTCGATGTCGGCGAAACTCAGGTATTTCAGAACTGCAACGATAAAATTGTGACGACAACACCTCGGAGCTCAACTCCCCGGGACACTGCCACAACCCCTAAATGTCAGGAGGCACCAAGAACAATGTTCTCGTCACAAAACCATCGGAACGATTCCAAGATACCCGCGTGATCCTAAAAAAAATTTAGTGAAATTTGAGGAGAGAATAGTCAAAACTTATACATCAGGAGACCTCACCAGAGCGACGAAGGGACTGAGGAGTAAAAAGAATCCTACTCTCCGATATATATAATCCTAAGACTCAAAACATTTTGTTCTAGACTCAACAACGCCAGCGATTCGATCAAGCAGGGGGCTCCTAAGTCGGGGATGGCTCTGATTACCAACTTGTAACGCCCACGATGCGGCTATATCTCCCACGTGTCGAGGCACGACTTAGAGGCATAACCGCATAGTGGTTTTGTCGCAAGAAGGGTCATCTTCACACAATCCCATGTAAAGAACAAGAATGGGATTAAGAGTTGGCTTAGAATCGCCACTTCACACAATACATAAATATTATTCATACATCATCCAAAATACAAACATGTAGACCGACTACGGTCAAAATCCAGATGAAAATAAGACAACCCCGAATGCTAGATCCCCGATCGTCCCAACTGGGCTCCACTACTGATCATCAGGAAAAGACACATAGTAATGACCACGTTCCTCGTCGAACTCCCACTTGAGATCGACCCCATCAACTGCACTGGCATCGTCGGCACCTGCAACTGTTTTGGTAGAATCTGTGAGTCACGAGGACTCAGCAATCTCACACCCGCGAGATCAAGACTATTTAAGCTTATAGGAAAGGATGGTGTAATGAGGTGGAGCTGCAGCGGCAATAAGCATATATGGTGGCTAACCTACGCAAGAGAGAGCGAGAAGAGAAGCAACGGAACGGTCGTCATCTAGTAATGACCAAGAAGTGATCCTGAACTCCTACTTACGTCATACATAACTCAGACCGTGTTCACTTCCCGGACTCCACCGAGAAGAGACCATCACGGCTACACACGCAGTTGATGTATTTTAATTGGGTCAAGTGACAAGTTCTCTACAACCGGACATTAACAAATTCCCATCTGCCTCATAACCGCGGGCATGGCTTTCGAAAGATAATACCCTGCAGGGGTGTCCCAACTTAGCCCATCATAAGCTCTCACGGTCAACGAAGGATAAACCTTCTCCCGGAAAGACCCGATCAGTCTCGGAATCCCGGTTTACAAGACATTTCGACAATGGTAAAACAAGACCAGCAAAGCCGCCCGATGCACCGACAAATCCCGATAGAAGCTGCACATATCTCGTTCTCAGGGCACACCGGATGAGACATCCTACGAGTAAAACCAGACCTCGAGTTTCCAGGAGGGGGCCCCGCAGTCTACTCAGTTCGGACCAACACTCGAAGGAGCACTGGCCCGGGGGGGTTAAAATAAGATGACCCTCGGGCTCGCGAAAACCTGGGGGAAAAGGCTTAGGTGGCAAATGGTAAAACCAAGGTTGGGCCTTGCTGGAGGAGTTTTATTCAAGGCGAACTGTCAAGGGGGTCCCATAAATCACCCGACCGTGTAAGGAACGCAAACTCAAGGAACATAATCCCGGTATATCAGTAACTAGGGCGGCAAGAATGGAACAAAACACCAGGCATAAGGCCGAGCCTTCTACCCTTTACCAAATATATATAGAGATGCATTAATTAAATAAGAGATATTGTGATATCCCAACATATCCATGTTCCGACATGGAACCAACTTCAACTTCACCTGCAACTAGCAACGCTATAAGAAGGGCTGAGCAAAAGCGGTAACTTAGCCAAACAACGGTTTGCTAGGAAAGGATGGTTAGGGGCTGACATGGCAATATGGGAGACATGATATAGCAAGTGATAGGTAGCGTAGCATGGCAATAGAGCGAACAACTAGCAAAGCAAAGATAGAAGTGATTTCGAGGGGTGGTCATCTTGCCTGCAAGGTTCTCAGAGTTGTCGAAAGCTTGATCCTCGTAAGCGTACTCAACAGGTTCCTCGTTCACGAACTCGTCTCCCGGCTCTATCCAAGACAAGAACACAAACAAACGGAACCACAATCAACTACGAGAAATTCACAAGCAACATGATGCAAAACATGTATGATATGCAAGATATGATATGCGATGCGTATGCATGCTCCGGAAGGAAAATGATGAACAAGGTAGTAACTTGGAAAACCAAGCATGCCACTGGAAAGATGAGATGATTTCGGTCGAAATCGATATAAAGATCACCGGAAACGGATGCACGGTTTGCAAATGGCAAGCAAAACAAGAATGACGCGAATCTGCGATAAACAGCATGATAGCACTTAAAATGCAACAAACAACAAAGCTGCAGCACTCCAACATAGCAACAAAGCATATGACAGTAATCTACAGGAGATGCTTGACAAAAGATGAACACTGAGCTACTGCTAGTTCACAACATATCAAGCTCAAAACAAGCATGGCAAAAATGCAAAAGATAACAGGATCACAGACTTGGTGAAAAACTGGACATGGCAGAAAACAGCATCAGGTAGCAATGTTCAGATCACGAAATCAACATGCTACAGGAACTTAACATGGCAAAACAAGGCATGTCAGTATTCTACTAAATGCATATGACACAAGTCCCTTACTTACCATAAGCCAAAAAGGACCAGAAGATATGATGGCAAGCATGTAAACATAGCAAGTTTCGTTATCAGGTTTCAGACTTGGCAGAAAACAGAGCATGGCAGAAATAATAATATGAAGGCATGTTTGTGAGCTCGATGCACTCACTACAGACCAATGGCATGTTCATGAAGCTATCCATGGCAAGAACAATAGCATAGCATGTATAGATCAACTACAATAAGCTTGGCAAAAATGAATATCATGTTAAGAATCTGCAAGAAATATTTTATAAAAAAAGTACAGCAAGATTGAGTCATGCTATGGCACTCCATAAATGCAAAAAAGGCAGGTATGGATCAATTGCAACAATAGCTACAAAACATCCTTACTGAATATCTCCAAAATATGCATGGATCTCTATGTAGCATCAAGTTTACATGGCAATAAAATAACAGCAGACAAAGACAGAGAAATCACCAAGTCCCTGAAATCAGAAACATTACGAAGTCTAATTTGCATGCTTGTGCTAGTCACCACAGAGATCACAAAAATACACGGCATACACCACTGGAAAGATGGCATGGCATACAACAAAACACATGTAGAGCTCATGCCCATAAGATGCACAGATTTAATGATACAAAAATGACAAATCTCCAAGTTCTGATAAGAACCAGCAGATAACAGCAACTAGCCCTCTTGCAACAGAGATTTAGGCATCAATGTGACCTCTAATGAACATGGTGCAATTTAACAAAATGTAGAGCATCGCGAGACGAACAATTTGACATATTACACGCGCGAAACGGAGCTACATGCAAGAAGTTATGCACTGATGAACATGGCAATATGCTGTAAAAGGAAAAAACTTGGAGAAATTTTAGGGGCTTCGGAAAGTCAACGCATACAGTGGCTGGATCCAGATCGGGGCCGAGCCTCGAGGGCGCTCGCCGGGGCGGTGGTGCGGCTCGTCGGCGGGAGGAGAGGAGAGGCCGGAGGGGCGCCGGAGGAAGAAGGAGGCGGCGGCCTCGGGGCCGGCGACGGCGATGGCCGGCGGCGGCGGCGGTGCCGGCCGGAGGGAGGCGGCGAGCGGCG